>NC_134693.1:8934345-9234345 GCF_050947455.1 Rhinoderma darwinii
GGCTATATGTGGAGTACTATCTACAGGGGGTGGGGACCATATGTGAAGCACTATCTACATGGGGGGGCTATATGTGGGGCACTATCTACAGGGGGTGGTGACCATATGTGAAGCACTATCTACATGGGGGGCTATATGTGGGGCACTATCTACAGGGGTGGGAGCTATATGTGGAGCACTATCTACATGGGGGGCTATATGTGGGGCACTATCTACAGAGGTGGGAGCTATATGTGGAGCACTATCTACAGGGGGTGGGGGCTATATGTGGAGCAATGTCTATAGGGGGTCTATATATGCAGCACTATTTACAGGGGGGCTATATGTGGGGCACTATCTACAAGGGGGTTATACGTGGTGGCTATATGTGGAGCACTATCTACAGGGGAGCTATATGTGGGGCACTGTCAACAGAGGGCACTGTGTGTGTAGGACACAGTGTATAGTGCTTTTATAATCAGGGACACAGTGTATGGTTATAATTAGAGGTGCAGTGTATGGCGCTATTATATTTAGGGGCGTTGTTTGTGGCATGATGAGAATTTTTTCTTCATTTATAGGTGCAGAAATGTTTTAAAAGTGAGAAGCTGAAAATATCTAAGCGGAAAACTGCAGAAATGTGCCATGGCCGGGAGAAGACGTCATAAAGGTCAAGACCGGATGGAGAAGAAAATATAAATAGAACAACTAGAATCTGAGAAGACGTCATCTGACAGTCATTAATGTAAATGTCTATTCTGCCTGTAATCAGTACTGTAGTCACTGTATGATTTGCAGCAGGATGAGTGGTATGATTTTTTTTTGTGAGGCTGCTAGTGATGTAGAACAGCCATGGGGATGTAAATCAAGATTTGGGGGGCGCCATTTACATTTTCGCCTCAGGTAGCAGAAATTCTAGAATTGGCCCTGGTAGGAACCAGCATTAAACTAATTTTAAAAACCCAGGACAGAATGGGAGGAGTGTAAGATCAAGAAATGGACGCAGTTACTATCCCCATATGTATGCAATACATAAGAGACACAAAAGTATGATCACTACTAGGGTCTACCTTTTTGTTCTATCAACAAAAGTATGATCAGCACATTCCAACAAAATGAAACATTTTAGATAGATGATAGATAGATAGATAGATAGATAGATAGATAGATAGATAGATAGATAGATAGATAGATAGATAGATAGATAGATAGATAGATAGATAGATAGATAGATAGATAGATAGATAGATAGATATGAGATGTAGATTGTGCCTTTAATGGTCATTGAACAGGTGAAAAGGTCAGATGAATTCTGTAGGGTAAAACAAGAAGCTATCAGTTTATCCCTCTGTGTAACAGATAATCAATATGTGCAGCTCAATGTGATCAGGGTCTAACACGGCAGCACGGTGCAGAGGTGAAAAGACGAAGATGTCCCTGAAGACGTTCCTTAGCGCATGATAATCTGTGAGTGGGAATATTCTGTATGAGAATGCACAGTCTTGTGACGTCACATATAAAATGTCGCTCCACCCAGATGTTACATGTCTCTTTGTGGGGGGTGGAATGTAAGGGGTTAATTCCTTATTGTTGATTATAGGCTCTTATATAACACCCATAGTAACGAATTAGATAATTATAGAACTTTTTCCACAGGGAGGACCAGTCGGAGGCACGATTGCTATATTTTATAGAGTATTAATGGGGTTGCCATGTCTTAGAAAGCTGAAGCTTATAAGCACCTCTCGTTATAATTTTTCCCATAAATCAGCAGTACATATTCATTTATGAAACTTTGTAATATATCTTATCATGGAGTAGTGGCAGTTCCACTTTCGCTGCCTGCAGCAGCTCTGTAAATGTTCACAAACCTCCTCAGTCACCATAAGATCTGTCAAATGTTACATAGTAAATAGAAAAAAGAGAGAAGGGGGAGGAGGTAATGCAGCTGCAGGTTCTGTTTTCCTGTGTATGTGAGACGCTGGTGCTGCTCAGGACCACAATACCAGACAATCGCTATCCCATGGGTTAAAGCCCGCATCAATACTGACAGAAAACAAAAGGCACAAGAACTCACCAGTGAATAAGCAAAACCGAATACTGAAGGTAGTAGTAGATGGAGACGATGCATAAATGGAGTGGATGGCAGATGAATAACATGCAAGCAGTTAACAGATGAACAGACAGTCAACAAGAATTAACAGTACTCACTGACCATATCTGAATACTATCCCAGAGCAGGGTAAAGCAACAGCTTGGCAGAAGACCAAGGCAAACAAACCAATGGAACTACTGATCCCAGGATACCCCTAAAACCATTATACAAAAACTAGATCCCTCCGAGGACCAACAGGCCCCACAGTACAAACAAATACATAGACAAGAACAGATTCACCAACAAGAACTTGGAAAGCGTTTAGCAGGTGGCAGAAACAGTATAACCAGCACCTGGGTAATTTAAGCCTGAAGCATATATAAGGCCAAGAAAAGTACTCCACCCTTATTACCCAGGCAGGGCTAAATGATGACCAAATCCAGACTCAGACCAATGGCATTGCCTAGCAACGTACATACACAGACCAGATGAGAATGCTGTGAGAGGGGAGAGGGAGCAGCAGGGGCAGACATCTGATTGGCTTAGAGCACACAGCACAGCACCCCATTGGGGTATTTAGCAGTACCATTTTTACAAGAACCAGACATTTTGTCTTCCCGGACCTTTATCAACCATCAAGGGTATCTTTAGCAAGTCCAAAAAAAAAACTACAAATCTACATCCTGTGCAGTTGCCTTTCCATAGGTCGGGGCACCAAGTGTTGGACCAGAGATGCAAGATGTGGGTGCCTGTACTAGATACTGTTGTAGCTGTTTTTTATTCTTTCTTATGATTCTTTTTTTTTTTTTTCGCTTGCTCTGAGCACTTTTGCGTCTGGCTCGGTGTCACCTGTCACATTGAGGATGTCAGTGACGTCCCAGTGATCATATACTCCACATATTATTCTGTGACTATGACCTTTGCAGCTTGTCTGAAGACTAATTAACTGAATGTGTGAGCGAGTTTAACGTGAACTTCTTATCACATGCATCAAATCCATCACACCTATTTATGGCATCTGTGCCAGGATATTTCCCCAAAGAGCCGCCACTGACTTACTGGCATGAAACGCTGAGGTCCTGCATGTGCCCGGGTGTTTTCCTAAACTTGATTTGACAGAGATGCTAATTAAAAGGTGATGCTTGGTTTACAGACGGCTCCCTGAGGGGGCACTCACACCATCAGCATCCTAAACTGCGGCGTCTAAAAATCAGCACAATCTCCACTAATAAAAAATGACACAGATTTTTTGGCATCAATGTTCATCATGGCAGCCAATCACATAAAGACTCAAATGATATTTAAAAAAATGCTCAATATCACTATATACAAGAAGATGTATAACTTATACCAGCTGTACATATATAATTATATACAGAAGATACCCGGGTTATACCAGCATGCTCCATATCACTATATACAAGAAGATGTATAACTTATACCAGCTGTACATATATAATTATATACAGAAGATACCCAGGATATACCAGCATGCTCCATATCATTATATACAAGAAGATGTATAACTTATACCAGCTGTACATATATAATTATATACAGAAGATACCCAGGTTATACCAGCATGCTCCATATCACTATATACAAGAAGATGTATAACTTATACCAGCTGTACATATATAATTATATACAGAAGATACCCAGGTTATACCAGCATGCTCCATATCACTATATACAAGAAGATGTATAACTTATACCAGATGTACATATATAATTATATACAGAAGATACCCAGGTTATACCAGCATGCTCCATATCACTATATACAAGAAGATGTACAACTTATACCAGCTGTACGTATATAATTATATACAGAAGATACCCAGGTTATACCAGCATGCTCCATATCACTGTATACAGGAAGATGTATAACTTATACCAGCTGTACATATATAATTATATACAGGAGATGCCCAGGTTATACCAGCATGCTCTATATCTCTATATACAAGAAGATGTATAACTTATACCAGCTGTACGTATATAATTATATACAGAAGATACCCAGGTTATACCAGTATGCTCCATATCACTATATACAAGAAGATGTATAACTTATACCAGCTGTACATATATAATTATATACAGAAGATACCCAGGTTATACCAGCATGTTCCATATCATTATATACAAGACAATGTAAAACTTATACCAGCTGTGCATATATAATTATATACAGGAGATACCCAGGTTATACCAGCATGCTCTATATCTCTATATACAAGAATATGTATAACTTATACCAGCTGTACATATATAATTATATACAGAAGATGCCCAGGTTATACCAGCATTCTCCATATCCCTATATACAAGAAGATGTATAACTTATACCAGCTTTACATATATAATTATACACAGGAGATACCCAGGTTATACCAGCATGCTCCATACCATTATATACAAGAAGATGTATAACTTATACCAGCTGTACATATATAATTACATATAGAAGATACCCAGGCTATACCACCATGCTCCCTATCACTATGTACAAGAAGATGTATAACTTATACCAGCTGTGCATATATAATTATATACAGAAGATACCCAGGTTATACCGGCATGTTCCATATAACTATATACAAGAAGATGTATAACTTATACCAGCTGTACCTATATAATTATACAGAGAAGATACCCAGGTTATACCAGCATGCTCCATATCACTATATACAAGAAGATGTATAACTTATACCAGCTGTACATATATAATTATATACAGAATATACCCAGTTTATACCAGCATGTTCCATATGACTATATACAAGAAGATGTAAAACTTATACCAGCTGTACCTATATAATTATACACAGAAGATACCCAGGTTATACCAGCATGCTCCATATCACTATATACAAGAAGATGTATAACTTATACCAGCTGCACATATATAATTATATACAGAATATACCCAGTTTATACCAGCATGTTCCATATGACTATATACAAGAAGATGTATAACTTATACCAGCTGTACACATATAATTATATACAGAAGATACCCAGGTTATACCAGCATGCTCCATATCACTATATACAGAAAGATGTATAACTTATACCAGCTGTACACATATAATTATATACAGAAGATACCCAGGTTATACCAGCGTGCTCCATATCACTATATACAAGAAGATGTATAACTTATACCAGCTGAACACATATAATTATATACAGAAGATACCCAGGTTATACCAGCATGCTCCATATCACTATATACAGGAAGATGTATAACTTATACCAGCTTTACATATATAATTATATACAGAAGATACCCAGGTTATACCAGCATGCTCCATATCACTATATACAGGAAGATGTATAACTAATACCAGCTGTACATATATAATTATATATAGAAGATACCCAGGTTATACCAGCATGCTCCATATCACTATGTACAAGAAGATGTATAACTTATACCAGCTGTATATATGTAATTATATACAGAAGATACCCAGGTTATACCAGCATGCTGCATATCACTATATACAAGAAGATTTATAACTTATACCAGCTGTACATATATAATCATATACAGGAGATGCCCAGGTTATACCAGCATGCTCCATATCACTATATACAAGAAGATGTATAACTTATACCAGCTGTACGTATATAATTATATACAGAAGATACCCAGGTTATACCAGCATGCTCCATATCATTATATACAAGACAATGTACAACTTATACCAGCTGTACATATATAATTATATACAGGAGATACCCAGGTTATCACTATATACAAGAACATGTATAACTTATACCAGCTTTACATATATAATTATATACAGAAGATACCCAGGTTATACCACCATGCTCCCTATCACTATGTACAAGAAGATGTATAACTTATACCAGCTGTACATATATAATTATATACAGAAGATGCCCAGGTTATACCAGCATGCTCCATATCACTATATACAAGAAGATGTATAACTTATACCAGCTGTACATATATAATCATATACATAATATACCCAGGTTATACCAGCATGCTCCATATCACTACATACAAGAAGATGTATAACTTATACCAGCTGTACATATATAATTATACACAGGAGATACCCAGGTTATACCAGCATGCTCCATATCATTATATACAAGACAATGTACAACTTATACCAGCTGTACATATATAATTATATACAGGAGATACCCAGGTTATCACTATATACAAGAACATGTATAACTTATACCAGCTTTACATATATAATTATATACAGAAGATACCCAGGTTATACCACCATGCTCCCTATCACTATGTACAAGAAGATGTATAACTTATACCAGCTGTACATATATAATTATATACAGAAGATGCCCAGGTTATACCAGCATGCTCCATATCACTATATACAAGAAGATGTATAACTTATACCAGCTGTACATATATAATCATATACATAATATACCCAGGTTATACCAGCATGCTCCATATCACTACATACAAGAAGATGTATAACTTATACCAGCTGTACATATATAATTATACACAGGAGATACCCAGGTTATACCAGCATGCTCCATATCATTATATATAAGACAATGTACAACTTATACCAGCTGTACATATATAATTATATACAGGAGATACCCAGGTTATCACTATATACAAGAACATCTATAACTTATACCAGCTGTACATATATAATTATATACAGAAGATACCCAGGTTATACCACCATGCTCCCTATCACTATGTACAAGAAGATGTATAACTTATACCAGCTGTACATATATAATTATATACAGAAAATGCCCAGGTTATACCAGCATGCTCCATATCACTATATACAAGCAGATGTATAACTTATACCAGCTGTACAAATATAATCATATACATAATATACCCAGGTTATACCAGCATGCTACATATCACTACATACAAGAAGATGTATAACTTATACCAGCTGTACATATATAATTATACACAGGAGATACCCAGGTTATACCAGCATGCTCCATACCATTATATACAAGAAGATGTATAACTTATACCAGCTGTACATATATAATTACATATAGAAGATGCCCAGGTTATACCACCATGCTCCCTATCACTATGTACAAGAAGATGTATAACTTATACCAGCTGTACACATATAATTATATACAGAAGATAGCCAGGGTATACCAGCATGCTCCATATCACTATATACAAGAAGATGTATAACTTATACCAGCTGTACATATATAATTATATACAGAAGATACCCAGGTTATACCAGCATGCTCCATATCACTATACACAAGAAGATGTATAACTTATACCAGCAGTACATATATAATTCTATACAGAAGATACCCAGGTTATACCAGCATGCTCCATATCACTATACACAAGAAGATGTATAACTTATACCAGCTGTACATATATAATTATATACAGAAGATACCCAGGTTATACCAGCATGCTCCATATCACTATATACAAGAAGATGTATAACTTATACCAGCTGTACATATATAATTATATACAGAAGATACCCAGGTTATACCAGCATGCTCCATATCACTATATACAAGAAGATGTATAACTTATACCAGCTGTACATATATAATTATATACAGAAGATACCCAGGTTATACCAGCATGCTCCATATCACTATACACAAGAAGATGTATAACTTATACCAGCTGTACATATATAATTATATACAGAAGATACCCAGGTTATACCAGCATGCTCCATATCACTATATACAGGAGATGTATAACTTATACCAGCTGTACATATATAATTATATACAGAAGATACCCAGGTTATACCAGCGTGCTCCATATCACTATATACAAGAAGATGTATAACTTATACCAGCTGTACACATATAATTATATACAGAAGATACCCAGGTTATACCAGCGTGCTCCATATCACTATATACAAGAAGATGTATAACTTATACCAGCTGAACACATATAATTATATACAGAAGATACCCAGGTTATACCAGCATGCTCCATATCACTATATACAGGAAGATGTATAACTTATACCAGCTGTACATATATAATTATATACAGAAGATACCCAGGGTATACCAGCATGCTCCATATCACTATATACAAGAAGATGTATAACTTATACCAGCTTTACATATATCATTATATACAGGAGATACCCAGTTTATACCAGCATGCTCCATATCACTATATACAAGTAATTGTATGACTTATACCAGCTGTACAGATATAATTATATACAGTAGATGCCCAGGTTATACCAGCGTATCATTATATACAAGAAGATATATAACATATACCAGCTGTACACATATAATTATATACAGAAGATACCCAGGTTATACCAGCATGCTCCATATCACTATATACAAGATGTATAACTTATACCAGCTGTACATATATAATTATATACAGAAGATACCCAGGTTATACCAGCATGCTCCATATCACTATATACAAGATGTATAACTTATACCAGCTGTACATCTATAATTATATACAGAAGATACCCAGGTTATACCAGCATGCTCCATATCACTATATACAAGATGTATAACTTATACTAGCTGTACATATATAATTATATACAGAAGATACCCAGGTTATACCAGCATGCTCCATATCACTATACACAAGAAGATGTATAACTTATACCAGCTGTACATATATAATTATATACAGAAGATACCCAGGTTATACCAGCATGGTCCATATCACTATACACAAGAAGATGTATAACTTATAGCAGCTGTACATATATAATTATATACAGAAGATACCGAGGTTATACCAGCATGCTCCATATCACTATATACAAGATGTATAACTTATACCAGCTGTACATATATAATTATATACAGAAGATAGCCAGGGTATACCAGCATGCTCCATATCACTATATACAAGAAGATGTATAACTTATACCAGCTGTACATATATAATTATATACAGAAGATACCCAGGTTATACCAGCATGCTCCATATCACTATACACAAGATGTATAACTTATACCAGCAGTACATATATAATTATATACAGAAGATACCCAGGTTATACCAGCATGCTCCATATCACTATACACAAGAAGATGTATAACTTATACCAGCTGTACATATATAATTATATACAGAAGATACCCAGGTTATACCAGCATGCTCCATATCACTATATACAAGAAGATGTATAACTTATACCAGCTGTACATATATAATTATATACAGAAGATACCCAGGTTATACCAGCATGGTCCATATCACTATATACAAGAAGATGTATAACTTATACCAGCTGTACATATATAATTATATACAGAAGATACCCAGGTTATACCAGCATGCTCCATATCACTATACACAAGAAGATGTATAACTTATACCAGCTGTACATATATAATTATATACAGAAGATACCCAGGTTATACCAGCATGCTCCATATCACTATATACAAGAAGATGTATAACTTATACCAGCTGTACATATATAATTATATACAGAAGATACCCAGGTTATACCAGCATGCTCCATATCACTATATACAAGAAGATGTATAACTTATACCAGCTGTACATATATAATTATATACAGAAGATACCCAGGTTATACCAGCATGCTCCATATCACTATACACAAGAAGATGTATAACTTATACCAGCTGTACATATATAATTATATACAGAAGATACCCAGGTTATACCAGCATGCTCCATATCACTATATACAGGAGATGTATGAGATGTATAACTTATACCAGCTGTACATATATAATTATATACAGAAGATACCCAGGTTATACCAGCATGCTCCATATCACTATATACAAGAAGATGTATAACTTATACCAGCTGTACATATATAATTATATACAGAAGATACCCAGGTTATACCAGCATGCTCCATATCACTATATACAAGAAGATGTATAACTTATACCAGCTGTACATATATAATTATATACAGAAGATACCCAGGTTATACCAGTATGCTCCATATCACTATATACAAGAAGATGTATAACTTATACCAGCTGTACATATATAATTATATACAGAAGATACCCAGGTTATACCAGCATGCTCCATATCACTCTATACAAGAAGATGTATAACTTATACCAGCTGTACATATATAATTATATACAGAAGATACCCAGGTTATACCAGCATGCTCCATATCACTATATACAGGAGATGTATAACTTATACCAGCTGTACATATATAATTATATACAGAAGATACCCAGGTTATACCAGCATGCTCCATATCACTATATACAAGAAGATGTATAACTTATACCAGCTGTACATATATAATTATATACAGAAGATACCCAGGTTATACCAGCATGGTCCATATCACTATATACAAGAAGATGTATAACTTATACCAGCTGTACATATATAATTATATACAGAAGATACCCAGGTTATACCAGCATGCTCCATATCACTATACACAAGAAGATGTATAACTTATACCAGCTGTACATATATAATTATATACAGAAGATACCCAGGTTATACCAGCATGCTCCATATCACTATATACAAGAAGATGTATAACTTATACCAGCTGTACATATATAATTATATACAGAAGATACCCAGGTTATACCAGCATGCTCCATATCACTATATACAAGAAGATGTATAACTTATACCAGCTGTACATATATAATTATATACAGAAGATACCCAGGTTATACCAGCATGCTCCATATCACTATACACAAGAAGATGTATAACTTATACCAGCTGTACATATATAATTATATACAGAAGATACCCAGGTTATACCAGCATGCTCCATATCACTATATACAGGAGATGTATAACTTATACCAGCTGTACATATATAATTATATACAGAAGATACCCAGGTTATACCAGCATGCTCCATATCACTATATACAAGAAGATGTATAACTTATACCAGCTGTACATATATAATTATATACAGAAGATACCCAGGTTATACCAGCATGCTCCATATCACTATATACAAGAAGATGTATAACTTATACCAGCTGTACATATATAATTATATACAGAAGATACCCAGGTTATACCAGTATGCTCCATATCACTATATACAAGAAGATGTATAACTTATACCAGCTGTACATATATAATTATATACAGGAGATACCCAGGTTATACCAGCATGCTCCATATCACTATACACAAGAAGATGTATAACTTATACCAGCTGTACATATATAATTATATACAGAAGATACCCAGGTTATACCAGCATGCTCCATATAACTATATACAAGAAGATGTATAACTTATACCAGCTGTACATATATAATTATATACAGAAGATACCCAGGTTATACCAGCATGCTCCATATCGCTATACACAAGAAGATGTATAACTTATACCAGCTGTACATATATAATTATATACAGAAGATACACAGGTTATACCAGCATGCTCCATATCACTATATACAAGAAGATGTATAACTTATACCAGCTGTACATATATAATTATATACAGAAGATACCCAGGTTATACCAGCATGCTCCATATCACTATATACAAGATGTATAACTTATACCAGCTGTACATATATAATTATATACAGAAGATACCCAGGTTATACCAGCATGCTCCATATCACTATATACAAGAAGATGTATAACTTATACCAGCTGTACATATATAATTATATACAGAAGATACCCAGGTTATACCAGCATGCTCCATATCACTATATACAAGAAGATGTATAACTTATACCAGCTGTACATATATAATTATATACAGAAGATACCCAGGTTATACCAGCATGCTCCATATCACTATACACAAGAAGATGTATAACTTATACCAGCTGTATATATATAATTATATACAGAAGATACCCAGGTTATACCAGCATGCTCCATATCACTATATACAGGAGATGTATAACTTATACCAGCTGTACATATATAATTATATACAGAAGATACCCAGGTTATACCAGCATGCTCCATATCACTATATACAAGAAGATGTATAACTTATACCAGCTGTACATATATAATTATATACAGAAGATACCCAGGTTATACCAGCATGCTCCATATCACTATATACAAGAAGATGTATAACTTATACCAGCTGTACATATATAATTATATACAGAAGATACCCAGGTTATACCAGTATGCTCCATATCACTATATACAAGAAGATGTATAACTTATACCAGCTGTACATATATAATTATATACAGGAGATACCCAGGTTATACCAGCATGCTCCATATCACTATATACAAGAAGATGTATAACTTATACCAGCTGTACATATATAATTATATACAGAAGATACCCAGGTTATACCAGCATGCTCCATATCACTATAAACAAGAAGATGTATAACTTATACCAGCTGTACATATATAATTATATACAGAAGATACACAGGTTATACCAGCATGCTCCATATCACTATACACAAGAAGATGTATAACTTATACCAGCTGTACATATATAATTATATACAGAAGATACCCAGGTTATACCAGCATGCTCCATATCACTATATACAAGAAGATGTATAACTTATACCAGCTGTACATATATAATTATATACAGAAGATACCCAGGTTATACCAGCATGCTCCATATCACTATATACAAGAAGATGTATAACTTATACCAGCTGTACATATATAATTATATACAGAAGATACCCAGGTTATACCAGCATGCTCCATATCACTATACACAAGAAGATGTATAACTTATACCAGCTGTACATATATAATTATATACAGGAGATACCCAGGTTATACCAGCATGCTCCATATCACTATATACAAGAAGACGTATAACTTATACCAGCTGTACATATATAATTATATACAGAAGATACCCAGGTTATACCAGCATGCTCCATATCACTATATACAAGAAGACGTATAACTTATACCAGCTGTACATATATAATTATATACAGAAGATACCCAGGTTATACCAGCATGCTCCATATCACTATATACAAGAAGATGTATAACTTATACCAGCTGTACATATATAATTATATACAGAAGATACCCAGGTTATACCAGCATGCTCCATATCACTATACACAAGAAGATGTATAACTTATACCAGCTGTACATATATAATTATATACAGAAGATACCCAGGTTATACCAGCATGCTCCATATCACTATATACAAGAAGATGTATAACTTATACCAGCTGTACATATATAATTATATACAGAAGATACCCAGGTTATACCAGCATGCTCCATATCACTATACACAAGAAGATGTATAACTTATACCAACTGTACATATATAATTATATACAGAAGATACCCAGGTTATACCAGCATGCTCCATATCACTATACACAAGAAGATGTATAACTTATACCAGCTGTACATATATAATTATATACAGAAGATACCCAGGTTATACCGGCATGCTCCATATCACTATATACAAGAAGATGTATAACTTATACCAACTAGAGCAGGTACAGCTCCTGCAAAATACTGCTAGCAGCTGCTACTAGGGGAAGCTGGCTGCATATGTCTGTAATTTGGTCCCATTGACTCTGTCAACGTTTGTGGTTGACTAAATCAACCACAAACGTTAGCGAAGTGTCAGGATTCTGAATATACATCACGTCCTGGCTGGAGGTCATGTATATTCATTGTCAGGACACTTCAGTAACGTTAATGTGTGTATGTGGCTGCACATAGTGATCTAGTAAGATCACTATGTGCAGATTAAATGAATGGAGAGAAGTGTATGACGCTGATTGGTCGCTGATTGGTCACTGATTGGTCAGCGTTATACACTTCTCTCCACAACGCTCACATGGTCAAAAAGTAAAACACGCCCAGTTGGGCATTAAGAAACTCATTGGCATAAAGCTAATATAGGTCATAACTCCGTCAAAAATGATTGTTTTTCTAAATAAAAAACACTGCTGTAATCTAAATTACAGCGCCGATCACATTATGTACAATATAGGCCACTTATAATGTGGTGACAGAGCCTGTATAAAGGGGCTGTATAAATATGCATGTAGTCAGCTCCCCCTAGTGGTGGCTAGAGGCAGTAAGAATTTGAGTGAATTCTATATCTGCTGGTAGTTTTGTCTAGGGGTTGTGGGGGATCCGGCTGACACTTTTTTAAGTGGAGACCACTCTTCTGGCACTGTTTACAGGGGTGCACTCTGCTGGCACTGTTTACAGGGGTGCACTCTGCTGGCACTGTTTACAGGGGTGCACTCTGCTGGCACTGTTTTTGGGGGGCTTAATGTGGCACTGGTATGGGGAGCACTCTCTGTTGCCACTATAAACAGACGCACTTTAGCAGATATGTGGGTGTAGCCTGTACTTATACTTAAAATAGATTTATTAGCGGAACAGTATGCTTTAACCCCTCATGTGCTGTGGCGGGATCACTGTAATTTCTGGGATTGCGCTTGCTTTGCTGTCGGAAATAAAACTTCCTGCTAGGCGCCTCATTGTAACCTGTGCCCGGGAATCTTATTATTTCGGAGACAATGTTTTGTGTGTTTATTCAGGACAATAACGCGTCTTGCCAATTAGTGAACAGAAATAAAGGCGACATCCACGGGGACCGCGCAGGCAATTAGCATTTTGCTTCCTAAACTTTACAGATCTTCTGGGCAAGTTGACCAGATAATTGCAGACAGTGAGCGGGGGGGTCACCAGGCCTGGGCTGAACTTATTAATAGGTTTCCTTATGGGGTGGACAATGTTAATTGCTTGTTGAGGATAGAATTGATGACCCATCTGCTCAGCCCCCATTGGTTTCAGGCAATAAACACCTTTCCATAGACCTGTGATGCTGCATCCGAAAAACTCAGACTCCACAGCGGCGCGGCGGTGCAGTAACATTGCACCGTGACCTCCATACAAAAAAAAAAAGTGGTTGTGGCAGTTCTGCAATTTTACCTAGACTAACAGGCAACAGTATTTTAGTTTTGAACTATCCCATCTTTGAATTATATTATATCTCGTACTCCAGTCACATCCAAAGCTGCATTCACAATTCAGATGGCTGCCATTCAGAATCAATGCACTGATCAATCCACCCTAAGGGTATGTTCACACACGGTGGATACACTGCATAACCGCTGGGAATTCCGGCCAAAAAACCGCACCGAATTGTGGTGAAGTTAGGGTATGCCCAGATGTGGCGTATTTCTTCCGCAACTATCCACATCAATGCCGCACAGAATGTGCGTTGCGGATCTGCCCAAAATGTGCAGTAAATTGATGCGGACTGGCTGCTGCGTATTGAGGTGAAAGTACTTCCCTTCTCTCTATCAGTGCAGGATATCAGTGCAGGATAGAGAGAAGGGACAGCACTTTCCCTAGTAAAAGTAAAAAGAATTTCATACTTACCGGCCGTTGTCTTGGTGACGCGTCCCTCTTTCGGCATCCAGCCCGACCTCCCTGGATGACGCGGCAGTCCATGTGACCGCTGCAGCCTGTGATTGGCCTGTGATTGGCTGCAGCCTGTGATTGGCCTGTGATTGGCTGCAGCCTGTGATTGGCCTGTGATTGGCTGCAGCCTGTGATTGGCTGCAGCCGTCACTTGGACTGAAATGTCACCCTAGGAGTCTGGCCAGGACGAAGAAGCACAGAATACTGGGTAAGTATGAGATTTTTTTCAGAGTTGCGATTTTTGCGGTTGAATCGCAGCTTTTCCGCTGCAAAAATCCTATAATCTGCTATTTGTTGCGGGTTTTACCTCCCATTGAATACAATTGGGAAAAACCTGCAACACAGAAGCAGCGATTACGCAAATACAATTGACATGCTGTGGATTAAAAGACTGCAGGTCAATTTCTGAGCGTTTTTTCCATTTATTATCTACGCAGCGTGTGGAGGCGACTTGTTCAAATCTCGCGGGAAATGCGATCTTTTCTATATCAGACTACTGTCTTGTGATTGGTTAGAGCAGCTGTAATGAGCTGCAGGAAAATAATCTGCTGTGTGCAGACACTGACCAAGAAGGGGGTTGCAGGGATATATCAGCTTGTAAATGATAAACTGAAAAAGAAAAGCAGAATTGTGAATGCAGCTCTGAATGTAACTGGATTATAAAACCTATATAACGTCCACATTGGAAGTTGGTTTTGGAGGAGGTGCAGTTTATTGTTTGTGCCCCCTGCCAGCCAGGGCTCATAGCAGTCCCCTTCCCATATGGCATATACACCGCTGCCTCTGCTGGGGCTTTATTTTCTACTGATTCGGGTTTCTCTCCCGCCCTGGATCACTCACTTGCGTCACCCCCTCCATGGGCGTAGCTAGGGGGGGCAAGCGGGGCATGTGCCCCGGGCGCAGTTCGGAGGGGGGCGCCAGGTACAATTAGAAGCAATGAATGACCGGGCACGTTCCGTGCCCGGCCATTCAGCGCCTTTCCACGAATGAAGCGACTGGTACCTTTTGTACCAATGACGCTTCCGTCGATGAAAGGCGCTGACTGACTGGCAGGGAAAGTCATCCTGCCCAGCCAATCAGCGCCTTTCATAGACGCTGCGTTCAACCCCCTGGAGACCTGCGCAGAAGAGAGCAGGTCTCCATGGCTGCCGGACGGCGTGGGAGCGGGAATAAGGTGAGTTTGAAATAATATTATTTTTTTAATTGCAATAGAAGTGTACGGCTGTATCTGCGGGGGGGACTTTGTCTACACGGGGGACTTTATCTACGGGGGGTGTCTATCTACAGGGGGACTATATCTACAGTGCTGGGCTATATACAGGGGGACTATATATACAGGGAGACTATATCTACAGGGCTATATACAGGGGGACTATATCTACAGGGCTGGGCTATATACAGGGGGACTATATCTACAGGGCTGGGCTATATACAGGGGGACTATATCTGCTGGGCTATATACAGGGGGACTATATATACAGGGGGGCTATATACAGGGGGACTATATCTACAGGGGGGCTATATACTGGAGTGGGCTGTCTATAGAGCACCATATACAGGGGTGGGCTATATAGTATATAGCCCCCTGTAGATATAGCCCACCCCTGTATATGGTGCTCCATAGATGGCCCACCCCAGTATATAGCCCCCCTGTAGATCTAGTCGCCCTGTATATAGCCCAGCCCTGTAGATATAGCCCCCTGTAGATATATTCCCCCTGTATATAGCCCACCCCTGTAGATATAGGCCCCCTGTGTATAGCCCACCCCTGTATATAGCCCCCCTCTGTAGATATAGCCTCCCTGTGTATAGCCCACCCCTGTAGATATAGCCCCCCTGTGTTTAGCCCACCCCTGTATATAGCCCCCCTCTGTAGATATAGCCCCCCTGTGTATAGCCCACCCCTGTAGATATAGCCCCCCTGTGTATAGCCCACCCCTGTATATAGCCCGCCTCTGCAGATATAGCCCCCCTGTGTATAGCCCACCCATGTAGATATAGCCCCCCGGTGTATAGCCAGCCCTGTAGATATAGCCCAGCCCTGTAGATATAGCCCAGTCCTGTAGATATAGTCCCCCTGTAGATATAGCCCACCCCAGTATATAGTCCCCCTGTAGATATAGCCCACCCCTGTATATAGTATCCCACAAATAGCTCCCCCTATAGTGCTCCACAGAAAGCCCACCCCTGTATATAGCCCCCTTGTACATATAGTCCACCCCTGTATATAGTGCTCCACAGATAGCCCACACCTGTATATACTATATACAAGGGTGGGCTATCTGTGGAGCACTATATACAGGGGTAGACGATCTAGTGGAGCACTATATACAGGGGTGGACTATATGTACAAGGGGGGGCTATATACAGGGGTGGGCTATCTGTGAAACACTATATATAGGGGTGGACTATATGTGGACCACTATATACAGGGGTGGGCTACATCTACAGGGGGGCTACATACATGGTTGGGCTATCTGTAGAGCTCTATATACAGGGGTGGGCTATATCTACAGGGGGCTATATACAGGGGTGGGCTATCTGTAGAGCACTATAGGGGGAGTTATTTGTGGGACACTATATACAGGGGTGGTCTATATGGGGGCACTATCTATAGGGGGCACGGTGTGTGTGTGTGTGTGTGTGGGGGGGGGACACGGTGTATGGTGCTATTATAATTAGAGGTGCAGTGTATGGCGCTATTATATTTTGGGGTGTAGTGTGTGGTATAATGATAACTTTATATTTATTTATAGGTGCAGAAATGTTGGTAAAGTGAGAAGCTGAAGACATGTGAGCGGCAAACTGCAGAAATGGACCGGGAGAATTCATCATAGAGGTCTGGACCGGATGGAGAAAAAGAACTAGAATCTGAGACGTCACCGGTGAGTCACTTAATGTAAATGTTCATTCTGCCTCTAATCAGTAATGTAGTCACTGTATGATCTGCAGCGAGATGATTATGATATGATTTATTTTTTGTGAACCGGCATCTCCCAGCATATCCTTACCATTGTTCGGGCTATGCTGGGAGCTGTAGTTTTATGCCGTACACACCTATTATGCAGGGGTTGCACTAAATTGAGCTGTATTTGTTCTGGGGGTGTATATATGTACTGAGCTTGGTTCTGGTGTTGTGCATAGAACCATATTGCTTGTGAAATGTACAAATAATTTTATGCTCGCGTTACATAAAAAGAAATGACACGTCGATTGGTAGAGAAAACAAACACGGCGAGGGGGAAGGAGATGTCGGGAAAGAGGTTGGGGGGGGGCGCCAAACTGAATCTTTGCCCCGGGTGCTGGAGAACCTAGCTACGCCTCTGCCCCCTCCCCCGTGTTCCAGTCCTTAATTCTGCATTGTCTTTGGATTTCGTCCTGTTCTGCAGTTTTACTCCAAATAACAACAGCAAAAAAACACATGAGAAATCGTATTCTCAACAAAAAATCAGCCGGGGCCGGAGGCCCCCGGGGGTGCTGCGCAGGGGTTAACAACGCAGCGAGGTCCCTCCAAACCGCCCTGACTCCCCGCAGGGCCCCCGGAATGAGCTGCCTTTGATCTATTCAATTAAAGTAGAGGACATAGTGCAGTCAGGGCTTGTCCTATTAATGTGATAGGTGTCGAACAAAGCAAAAAATTGGGAGGAGGGGAACCTGTTCATGGTCGGCACAGTCAGCTCTGAAGTCCTGGTTTACTTTCTTCATAATATTACAGTTCAGTCCTCAGCTGGCGTAAATTTGCGCTATAATTTAGAATGTTTCTGGCGCAAATTATAGTAAATTTATTGGTCTGTGGTTAGGCCCGGGGCCGCCTCCTTCTGCTAAGCTCCGCTTACTTTTTCGAAAAGTGACTTGAGCGGCGGAAACTGCACACAATTTAAAAAATTTCCTGCAAATTAGAGACTTATTTATTTTTTACGCCAGAAAAAAACAGGCAACAGACTAGCAGTTACTAGCAGACTAGTTAGTTACCTAGACTAACAGGCAACAGTATTTTAGTTTTGAACTATACATCTTTGAATTATATTATATCTCGTACTCCAGTCACATCCAAAGCTGCATTCACAATTCAGATGGCTGCCATTCAGAATCAATGCACTGATCAATCCACCCTAAGGGTATGTTCACACATGGTGGATACGCTGCATAACCGCTGGGAATTCCGGCCAAAAAACCGCACCAAATTGTGGTGCAGTTAGGGTATGCCCAGATGTGGCGTATTTCTTCCGCAACTATCCACATCAATGCCACACAGAATGTGCGTTGCGGATCTGCCCAAAATGTGCAGTAAATTGATGCGGACTGGCCGTTGCGTATTGAGGTGAAGTACTTCCCTTCTCTCTATCAGTGCAGGATAGAGAGAAGGGACAGCGCTTTCCCTAGTAAAAGTAAAAAGAATTTCATACTTACCGGCCGTTGTCTTGGTGACGCGTCCCTCTTTCGGCATCCAGCCCGACCTCCCTGGATGACAAGGCAGTCCATGTGACCGCTGCAGCCTGTAATTGGCCTGTGATTGGCTGCAGCCTGTGATTGGCCTGTGATTGGCTGCAGCCTGTGATTGGCCTGTGATTGGCTGCAGCCTGTGATTGGCTGCAGCCGTCACTTGGACTGAAACGTCACCCTAGGAGTCTGGCCTGGACGAAGAAGCACAGAATACTGGGTAAGTATGAGATTTTTTTCAGAGTTGCGATTTTTGCGGTTGAATCGCAGCTTTTCCGCTGCAAAAATCATATCATCTGCTATTTGTTGCGGGTTTTACCTCCCATTGAATACAATTGGGAAAAACCCGCAACACAGAAGCAGCGATTACGCAAATACAATTGACATGCTGTGGATTAAAAGACTGCAGGTCAATTTCTGAGCGTTTTTTCCATTTATTATCTACGCAGCGTGTGGAGGCGACTTGTTCAAATCTCGCGGGAAATGCGATCTTTTCTATATCAGACTACTGTCTTGTGATTGGTTAGAGCAGCTGTAATGAGCTGCAGGAAAATAATCTGCTGTGTGCAGACACTGACCAAGAAGGGGGTTGCAGGGATATATCAGCTTGTAAATGATAAACTGAAAAAGAAAAGCAGAATTGTGAATGCAGCTCTGAATGTAACTGGATTATAAAACCTATATAACGTCCACATTGGAAGTTGGTTTTGGAGGAGGTGCAGTTTATTGTTTGTGCCCCCTGCCAGCCAGGGCTCATAGCAGTCCCCTTCCCCTATGGCATATACACCGCTGCCTCTGCTAGGGCTTTATTTTCTACTGATTCGGGTTTCTCTCCCGCCCTGGATCACTCACTTGCGTCACCCCCTCCAGGGGCGTAGCTAGGGGGGGGGCAAGCGGGGCATGTGCCCCGGGCGCAGTTCGGAGGGGGGCGCCAGGTACAATTAGAAGCAATGAATGACCGGGCACGTTCCGTGCCCGGCCATTCAGCGCCTTTCCACGAATGAAGCGACTGGTACCTTTTGTACCAATGACGCTTCCGTCGATGAAAGGCGCTGACTGACTGGCAGGGAAAGTCATCCTGCCCAGCCAATCAGCGCCTTTCATAGACGCTGCGTTCAACCCCCTGGAGACCTGCGCAGAAGAGAGCAGGTCTCCATGGCTGCCGGACGGCGTGGGAGCGGGAATAAGGTGAGTTTGAAATATTATTATTTTTTTAATTGCAATAGAAGTGTGTGGCTGTATCTACGGGGGGTGTCTATCTACAGGGGGACTATATCTACAGGGCTGGGCTATATACAGGGGGACTATATATACAGGGAGACTATATCTACAGGGCTATATACAGGGGGACTATATCTACAGGGCTGGGCTATATACAGGGGGACTATATCTACAGGGCTGGGCTATATACAGGGGGACTATATCTGCTGGGCTATATACAGGGGGACTATATATACAGGGGGGCTATATACAGGGGGACTATATCTACAGGGGGGCTATATACTGGAGTGGGCTGTCTATAGAGCACCATATACAGGGGTGGGCTATATAGTATATAGCCCCCTGTAGATATAGCCCACCCCTGTATATGGTGCTCCATAGATGGCCCACCCCAGTATATAGCCCCCCTGTAGATCTAGTCGCCCTGTATATAGCCCAGCCCTGTAGATATAGCCCCCTGTAGATATATTCCCCCTGTATATAGCCCACCCCTGTAGATATAGCCCCCCTGTGTATAGCCCACCCCTGTATATAGCCCCCCTCTGTAGATATAGCCTCCCTGTGTATAGCCCACCCCTGTAGATATAGCCCCCCTGTGTTTAGCCCACCCCTGTATATAGCCCCCCTCTGTAGATATAGCCCCCCTGTGTATAGCCCACCCATGTAGATATAGCCCCCCTGTGTATAGCCCACCCCTGTATATAGCCCCCCTCTGCAGATATAGCCCCCCTGTGTATAGCCCACCCATGTAGATATAGCCCCCCGGTGTATAGCCAGCCCTGTAGATATAGCCCAGCCCTGTAGATATAGCCCAGTCTTGTAGATATAGTCCCCCTGTAGATATAGCCCACCCCAGTATATAGTCCCCCTGTAGATATAGCCCACCCCTGTATATAGTATCCCACAAATAGCTCGCCCTATAGTGCTCCACAGAAAGCCCACCCCTGTATATAGCCCCCTTGTACATATAGTCCACCCCTGTATATAGTGCTCCACAGATAGCCCACCGCTGTATATACTATATACAAGGGTGGGCTATCTGTGGAGCACTATATACAGGGGTAGACGATCTAGTGGAGCACTATATACAGGGGTGGACTATATGTACAAGGGGGGGCTATATACAGGGGTGGGCTATCTGAGAAACACTATATATAGGGGTGGACTATATGTGGAGCACTATATACAGGGGTGGGCTATCTGTGAAACACTATATATAGGGGTGGACTATATGTGGAGCACTATATACAGGGGTGGGCTACATCTACAGGGGGGCTACATACATGGTTGGGCTATCTGTAGAGCTCTATATACAGGGGTGGGCTATATCTACAGAGGGCTATATACAGGGGTGGGCTATCTGTAGAGCACTATAGGGGGAGTTATTTGTGGGACACTATATACAGGGGTGGTCTATATGGGGGCACTATCTATAGGGGGCACGGTGTGTGTGTGTGTGTGTGTGTGTGTGTGTGTGTGTGTGTGTGTGTGTGTGTGTGTGTGTGTGTGTGTGTGTGTGTGTGTGTGTGTGTGTGTGTGTGTGTGTGTGTGGGACACGGTGTATGGTGCTATTATAATTAGAGGTGCAGTGTATGGCGCTATTATATTTTGGGGCGTAGTGTGTGGTATAATGATAACTTTATATTTATTTATAGGTGCAGAAATGTTGGTAAAGTGAGAAGCTGAAGACATGTGAGCGGCAAACTGCAGAAATGGACCGGGAGAAGTCATCATAGAGGTCTGGACCGGATGGAGAAAAAGAACTAGAATCTGAGACGTCACCGGTGAGTCACTTAATGTAAATGTTTATTCTGCCTCTAATCAGTACTGTAGTCACTGTATGATCTGCAGCGAGATGATTATGATATGATTTATTTTTTGTGAACCGGCATCTCCCAGCATATCCTTACCATTGTTCGGGCCATGCTGGGAGCTGTAGTTTTACGCCGTACACACCTATTATGCAGGGGTTGCACTAAATTGAGCTGTATTTGTTCTGGTGCTGTATATAATGTACTGAGCTTGGTTCTGGTGTTGTGCATAGGACCATATTGCTTGTGAAATGTACAAATAATTTTATGCTCGCGTTACATAAAAAGAAATGACACGTCGATTGGTAGAGAAAACAAACACGGCGAGGGGGAAGGAGATGTCGGGAAAGAGGTTGGGGGGGGGGCACCATACTGAATCTTTGCCCCGGGTGCTGGAGAACCTAGCTACGCCTCTGCCCCCTCCCCCGTGTTCCAGTCCTTAATTCTGCATTGTCTTTGGATTTCGTCCTGTTCTGCAGTTTTACTCCAAATAACAACAGCAAAAAAACACATGAGAAATCGTATTCTCAACAAAAAATCAGCCGGGGCCGGCGGCCCCCGGGGGTGCTGCGCAGGGGTTAACAACGCAGCGAGGTCCCTCCAAACCGCCCTGACTCCCCGGAGGGCCAGGGGCGTAACTAGGAAAGACTGGGCCCCATAGCAAACTTTTGACTGGGGCCCCCCCCTCTGCTGGGTATCACACAACCCCCCCCCCCTTGTAGATAGTGCCTCCCTATAGATTCCACCACACAGCGCCCCCCTATAGATAGCACCATACACAGCCCCTGCAGATAACGCCATACAGCCCCCCTGTAGATAACGCCATACAGACTCCCTCTGTAGATAACGCCATACAGCCCCCCTGTAGATAACGCCATACAGCCCCCCTGTAGATAACGCCATACAGCCCCCCCTGTAGATAACGCTATATAGCCCCCCCCCCCAAAAAAAAACGTCCTATAGTTTGTCCTACAAAAGACATGCATCCCCTATCCACAGGATAGGGGATACATGTGTGATCACTGGCAGCGATAAGGAGAACGGGGGACCGAAAGTCCCCCGAAGTTCTCCATGACTAACCTCGGACTTCCGGCGTCTGCGCAGTTCAATAAAAATGAAAGGAGCGCTGGTCACGCATGCGCACAAGCGCGACCGGCGCTCCATTCATTTCTACGGAGCTGCCGACACAGACCCCGGAAGTCCGAGGTTTGTCATGGAGAACTTAGGGGGGACTTTCGGTCCCCCGTTCTCCTCATCGCTGCCAGCGATCACACATGTATCCCCTATCCTGTGGATAGGGGATACATGTCTTATGTAGGAACAACCCCTTCAGTGGCGTCGCGCTGTAGCAGCCATAGCGGCTGCTAGCGGAGCCTGCGGCCATGGGAGGGGGCCGTGCCGGCGGGTGGCACGGGCCCCCTCATGCTGCAGGCCCTGTAGAAGTCGCTACGGCTGCTATAGCGGTAGTTACGCCACTGCGTATAAGTTTGTACGGCGTAAAACTACAGCTCCCAGCATGGCCGGAACAATGGTAAGGATATGCTGGGAGATGCGGTTTCACAAAAAAAATCCTATCACCATCATCTCGCTGCAGATCATACAGTGACTACAATACTGATTAGAGGCAGAATAAACATTTATATTAAGTGACTCACCGGTGACGTCTCAGATTCTAGTTCTTTTCTTCTCCCTCCGGTCCAGACCTCTATGATGGATTTCTCCCGGCCATGACCCATTTCTGCAGTTTTCCGTTTAGATGTCTTCAGCTTCTCACTTTTAAAACATTTCTGCACCTATAAAACGAAGTTAAAATTCTCAACACATCTAAATATAACTGTCACAAACACACAACATGTCCCCTGTAGATAGTGACCTACATAGAAGCCCCTGTAGATAGTGCCCACATATGGACTCCAGAGCTGCAAGGCAATAGTGCTAACCACTGAGCCACCGTGCTGCCCTACATATAGCTTCCCCTATAGTTCTTGCTCCACGTATAGCCCACCTCTGTATATAGTGTCTCACATATAGCTCCCCCTGTATATAGTGTCCCACATATAGCCCACCCCTGTAGACTGTGCACTACATATAGCCACCCTGTTGCTAGTGCCCCACAGGTAACCCACCCCTGTATATAGTGTCCCACATATAGACCCCCCTGTATATAGTGGCCCACATATAGACCCCCCTGTATATAGTGGGCCACATATGGACCCCCCCTGTATATAGTGGCCCACATATAGAGCCCCCTGTATATAATGGCCCACATATAGAGCCCCCTGTATATAGTGGCCCACACCCCCACATATAGAGCCCCCTGTATATAGTGGCCCACACCCCCACATATAGACCCCCCTGTATATAGTGGGCCACATATGGACCCCCCCTGTATATAGTGGCCCACATATAGAGCCCCCTGTATATAATGGCCCACATATAGAGCCCCCTGTATATAGTGGCCCACACCCCCACATATAGAGCCCCCTGTATATAGTGGCCCACACCCCCACATATAGACCCCCCTGTATATAATGGCCCACATATAGAGCCCCCTGTATATAATGGCCCACACCCCCACATATAGACACCCCCTGTAGCTACTGCCCCACATATAGACCCCCTATATATAATAGCCCACATAAAGATGACCCCCCCCCCTCCCCCTCCCCCCCTCATAGATAATGCCATTCACATTTTTATGAGGGGAAAAAAAACAAAAACTTGACATACTCACATTCTCCGGTTCCCACGCTGTTCACTGGCGATGCAGACATGCTCTCTTCTGAGCATGTCTGCAGGAGTTGAACGAGCGTCCTCCAATGACGCTGATTGGCGGGGCAGAATGACTTGCCCCGCCAATCAGCGCCTTCCAAGCATGGAAGCGGCGCGATGATGTCATCGCGCCGCTAGCCAATCAGTGTCATTGTAAGGCACTGGATGGTCAGGCACGGAACATGCCCGGCCATTCATGTATTTGGCTGCCGCTAGCACTGGGGCCCCCTCCGGTGCTAGCGACACCTACAGGCATGAGATGGCCTGTGTAAGGCTCGGCGTCGCGGGCCCCACAGTAGCGACGCTACCGCTGTAGTAGCCATAACGGCTGCTAGCGGCGCCACCGGGCCCCCTCAAGCCCCGGGCCCCGTAGCAGCCGCTACTGCTGCTACCGCGGTAGTTACGCCACTGCGGAGGGCCCCGGAATGAGCTGCCTTTGATCTATTCAATTAAAGTAGAGGACATAGTGCAGTCAGGGCTTGTCCTATTAATGTGATAGGTGTCGAACAAAGCAAAAAATTGGGAGGAGGGGAACCTGTTCATGGTCGGCACAGTCAGCTCTGAAGTCCTCGTTTACTTTCTTCATAATATTACAGTTCAGTCCTCAGCTGGCGTAAATTTGCGCTATAATTTAGAATGTTTCTGGCGCAAATTATAGTAAATTTATTGGTCTGTGGTTAGGCCCGGGGCCGCCTCCTTCTGCTAACCTCCGCTCACTTTTTCGAAAAGTGACTTGAGCGGTGGAAACTGCACACAATTAAAAAAAAATCCTGCAAATTAGAGACTTATTTATTTTTTACGCCAGAAAACTGGCATCGAAAAGTTAATCAATTTTGACTATCGAGTTTAAATTCCTCACTGTTTTCAAGATCTCTGTTTGCTGGCAGTGAATGGAAACACTCTTGTTTACATTCATGGACTCAAAACCTGTCCTGACATAATACTTCTCACTTAATAGTAGGGATGAACCAGTGGAGTATTAGGGTATGTTCACACGGCAGCGTCCGTAACGGCCGAAATTACGGGGCTGTTTCCAGGAGAAAACAGCCCCGTCCTTTCAGCCGTAACGGCATGTGCAGGCGCTTGAACGCCGCGTCCATTACGGACGTAACTGGAGCTGGTTTTCCATGGAGTCCATGGAAAACGGCTCCATTTACGTCAGAAGAAGTGACATGACACTTCTTTGGCGCGGGCGTCTATTTACGCGCCGTCTTTTGACAGCGACGCGTAAATATACGCCTCGTGTGAACAGACAAACGTCAGCCCATTGCTTTCAATGGGCAGATGTTTGTCAACGCTTTCAAGCCGTATTTTCGGGCGTAATTCCACGTGTAAAACACCCGAATTATGTCCGTAAATAGGACGTGTGAACATGCCCTGAGGGTATGTTCACACGGCAGCGTCCGTTACGGCTGAAATTACGGAGCTGTTTTCAGGAGAAAACAGCTCCGGAATTTCAGCCGTAATGGCATGTGCAGGCGATTTTTGCTGCGTCCGTTACGGACGTGATTGGAGCTGTTTTTCCATGGAGTCCATGGAAAACGGCTCCATTTACGTCTGAAGAAGTGACAGGCACTTCTTTGACACGGGCGTCTTTTTTACGCGCCGCCTTTTGACAGCGGGGCGTAAAAAAAATGACCGTCGGCACAGAACATCGTAAGACCCATTCAAATGAACGGGCAGATGTTTGCTGCCGGTTTTGAGCCGCATTTTCGGACATTATTCGGGGCTAAAACGCCCGAATTACGTCCGTATATAAGCCGTGTGAACATACCCTAACTCCCACCTTCTCTCCACCAGCACCACAATGTTAGCTAACAAGGGAACGAGGTAACTGGCCCAACAGTCTCACCTCTCTCTGAGAGCGACGGGGACGGGGTCCTTTTGTCCCACAATGGGGAGGGGAAGTTCGTAAGATCTAGTGTCAGAAGTGTGTTTTTTCCTATGGTGCCGACCGACTTCACCTAAAACTTTTTTTAACCCCATAATCACCTTTCACAGACTCACGTACTACTTTATACACTCCACATAACTTTTATTAAAAACTTTCTAATTGAAGAGTCTTTATGTGATACTGATGGCGTCTCCGGGCCGACAGGGGGCAGATTTTAAGGGAAAATCTTCGGCAGCTGTAGATGTGTTTTAGAAGCGGTGCAGCCAGAAATGTTGTGTGTAACCTGCAGATTTTGGGTATTTTTCCTCCCTCTGATAGTCTCTCTAGATACATATTATCTCCCTCCATGCCTGCTGAGTGGGCGGGCTCTTCCTGGTGTGATGTCAAAACTGTGTTGTGTGCTCTGAGCCAATCAGATGTCTCCACCCTGCTGCTCCTCCTCCCCTCTCCACCTCATGCTGGTGACTGAAACACTGAGTGATCTCCTGCAGCTGCATCTCCCTCCTCCTCCTCTTCTTTATATTCCGTTTACTGCAATACTCTAGATGGATTTGGTGATTGAGGAGGTTTCTGAACATTTACACATCGGCTACAGGCGGCAGGAAGGTGAGGAAGATCTCAAAGTTTTGTGTTTTTACAATAGGGCTTAACCTGCAAGACCAGGCACAACCATAGACAGGAGTGGCGCTGTTACTGAAAGGATATTTTAATCACTGTACAATAAAAAGTTTTGCAACTTTGTAATGTACTTTAGATTTCAAAGATCTCTGCTTGCTGTTGGTGAATTGGAACATAGATGTTTACATTTAGAGGATGCTCACACACCTAGATTTGTTTCAATGTATCTGTGGGTCATTCTGTGAGCAGCAGTAGGACCGATCTCTCACCTGTCCTGGACTCCATAGCAATCGCTCTTATATAACCTGGTACATTGTAACAAACTCTCAGTTCTATGAGCGGAATTAGACATAAACACGTTTTCAGCTTCTCAGTGTGAGAACTGTCCTTATTCACTTCAGCAAGCAGAGATACAGAAAATGGAAAAGAATAAAAATACAATGTAGATTATAAAACGCAATAAAAAAAAAATTATACGTGGAACCACAATTGCGGTTTTCCATAGGTGCTATTTCATTAACTCCTTGGTTCCGGCAAACGCTTATAAAAGTGCGGCAAAACGAAGCGTTTATTCCGGGTGCTGTAGTTGCCCAGGTCTTTGTCGCTCTGACCTGAGCCATGTGACACAGCTTTGAAACGTTAACTTTTTATACGATTATTTTAGCGTCAGACTCGCCATCGCTTTGCGTTATATCACATATTCTATAAATTACTCCGAATTTTCCAACTAATATATTAACTTGTCATCGCCTTTATGGCGTCCCCTCGTTCCAAGGTTCTGCTCCCGCCAATGAGGTGACGTTTCTGCCGAGTAACTTGGAATTACCGCAGTGATTGCCCAAAAATTGGTCAGGCTTCATTTTGTGCTGACCTTTCTGTTTTATCTCCAAGGCCCTCGTAGTCACCGTTGCTTCTTGTATTACTGAAAGTCCAGCGTCGCGGCCCCGTCTCCCCCTGTTCGGCAGCATGTGGTTTGCCCCTCCGGCAGTCTGATCAGTCACCAATTCAACAATAGCATCGGAGCCCGGACTCCCCCCGCTGTCACATCCAGAGCTGCGGGTGAGGGGTATGACACTGATTTTTTTCTTCTTTTTAGTTCACTTTAAGTGGTCGGTTTTATTTCTTTCTCAGGCTCTCTTATTCTCCAGTTGCAGCACAAGATACTTTATATTCTTGCTGCTTTTGAAAACTGTTAGTGTTGTATCCATTGCACAGTCATAGGACAAATGGATACACATTGATTAAAGTGGAGCTCTTTAGAAACTATTGAGTAACATTGCAAATATTTTATTTGTTTCATTTATTGATCTTGCTAAATTAAATCCTATACTCCAGTCACATCCAAAGCTGCATTTAGAATTCTGCTGGTTTCCTGTTCGCTCCAAAACAGCAAAAGCTCACATTTTACTGCTGCCAGATAAAGGTTTCAAACAAAGAAGGAGCTTGCTATCATTTTCCGATCAGTTGGGGTCCGATTTCCAGGACCGTCACTAATCCGGAGAATTAAGGGGCTGAAGCGCTAAACCAGCTTAAGTTGAGCGGTGTTGCAGTTTTCTGCACAGTGGATAGCTGGGAGCGCCGCTGTGCAGGGAAACACTGTGAAGGAGCCGCATCTCTAAATCAATCTTGCAGCCCCTTCATTTTCAGGATCAGTGGGGGTCCCAGCAGTCAGATCCCCACCGATATGAAAGTGATGACATATCCTAGCGGCCTACCATCACTTTCCGTGATAGGAATAACCCCCCCCCCCCCCGCCCCCCACCAAGCTTCTACAAGGAGTGTGCTCTGCTGCGCTGCATTGTGAAGGATGTAGTGTTTCCAACAGGTACTACACAATAATCTGATATGAGAAAAACAACACTCACAATGTAGTGCTGCAGGATCTGAAGGGGCAGCTAGAAGAATTCTGAACGCAGCTCTGGATGTGACTAGAGTATAATCTGTAAAATTATGAAATAGGATGTAGTCATCATCCAGCCACGCTCAATTACAATTTAGTCAATCTTAAAGAGATTTTTATTGAACATGTGACTAGTTTTTGGAACACACAATCTGTAAATCTGCTTGCTTGTTCAATCTCACTACAAATAGTTTGGTTAAAGGGGCGATCCACCCTATAAATAACCCTTTAAATTACCTGATCAAGGAGGAGTCATGCTGCTGGATGAACTGTTTTTGCCCGGGAACTACTTGACATCTGATCAATTGACCCCCAGAGCTCCTATCCGGCTCTCAACTCTGCGTAATAGAGGGGGTCCTGATTAGGGATGCACTTTATTGCTTCCAAATGCCCTAACATATCGGCCTCCAACCTGTAAATCTCCAGCTGTTGCAACATGCTGGGAGTTGTAGTTTTGCAACAGCCGGAGAGCACCCAGTGGGTGACTACGGTCCATATGGAGAGCGGTGATCCAAAAAGAACAGCCCCTTTAGATCAGCAAAAATTTTTTCTTCCTGAGATCGGCTCTTACTGCGGCCCAACCTCAAGCAAACATTTTTCTTATGAAATTTTAAATCTACTCAATGAGGCAAAACCAAATTAGTAAAATGTTCGCACTCATCATTCTGTGAACACAAAGCTGCAAAGTGACACCGAAAATTAATCATTTCTTAATCTTATGAACCAATTTTGGGGAAAATAAACCCATTTTTAAGAAACGTGCGCAGAGTTTTGTTCTGCTGGTTCAGCAGCGACCATGTTAACGCAAATTTTGATATTATAATTTTCTTTATGTTTTGGTTTACAATCTGCAAACAATGAAAAAAAATTGTGAAGTTCAGCCTTTGTAAAAAAAAAAAAGAAAAAAAAAAAATTATTTTTTTTTGCACTTTTTTGGCTTGAACATTATCCTATGATAAAATATAAAATCTTAAGATTTTGCAAAAATAGATGTTTTTGACTCTGGTTCTTCCTCGAATTCAACCAGCTGCGGGTCTCTTTGATGTGAGACGTTGCTTGGCAACTGTCTCCGTAGTGCGGCTGACAACTCTGCCCCTCTCTGGTGTTGTTCACAAACCTGTATAACTTGAAATATTGTTGATGCCATCTACAAAAGGCAGGAACGGGGGGGGGGGGGACTTTGATGATCTAAAAAACAGAAAAACATATAAATGATTGAAAAAAAAAAAATAAATAATTAAAAAATAATAATAAATAAATCCAATAATGAATTCATGTATGAATAAAATAATATAGTAATAAATAATTGAATACAAAAAAATGTATAAAGAATAAAATGAACATACAAGTAAGTAAATACAATGATAAGTAAATACATGAATTCATTAATAAATAAAAGCATAAAATTATAAACAAATGGAATAAAAAATATACAAAATAATAAATAAATCCAACTATTAATTCATGTACGAATGAAATAATATAGTAATAAATCATTTTCTAAGTTAAAAAATAATATAATGAACATACAAGTTAATACAACGATAAATAAATACATAAAATTCTAAACCAATAGATAAATATAATAAAAAATAAATATCAAAAATAATAAATAAATCCAAGAACTAATTCATGTATGAATTAAATAATCAATATAGCAATAAATAATTGAATACAAGAAATTAATAAAATATTTATGATTATACAAAACAAGTAAATATAACGAGAAATGAATAGATACATACAATTATAAACAAATGGATAAATATAATAAAAACGTAATATATTAAAATAATAAATAAAAGAAAATAAAAAATAAAATTCAATAATAAAAAACGATATAAACTGTTCACACTCGCGTCGTGATTACACGTATGACGGATATTACCATGTAAGTCAATGGGGTCCGTCATTTTGATGGGAAAAATAGCGCCGTTATTGTCAGAAATTCTCGCTAGGGTAAGTTCGTTAACCATATAGTGGCTAGTGCGTAGGAAATCCTTGTTTACACCAAGGCCAGACGTGGGTGGGCAATAAGGCTGATTGTCAGCTGAAATGGCCTTATTTGTATGGCCAGCATAAAGTTATACAAATAGAAAATCCACGGCATATATACAATTATAATACATTTAGGTAAGTAGGATTATTTACACTGGTTGCTTCATAGCATTGCATTAATTGGATACCCCTTTTCTATGCGCACCAGAGTACTAACCATCTTCTAACATCTCAACTTTATACTATAGTCACATCCAGATCTGCATTCAAAATTCTGTTGGTTTCTTAGTGCAGACAGGAACTTACATCTCTCTGCTGCCCCCTGCTGGTTCATTGTGCATCATACCATGTCCTGTTGTGATGAATTGTGAGAGATGTAGTGTTTACACCAAACTCTAGGATATCAACTCGTACTATGTGTAAACCCAGGGGCTCGGTTTTCATGCTGTGCTTTTCATTTCTATGTAATTTCTATGAATAGGGGTGACCAGTCCCCACTCCTGACATGTCTATTTGAGTCAATACTTGAAGTCCCCATGAAATAACAATTCTGGAACATCTTTTCTTAGAACTCTGCGTTGTGCCGTTCCTCTGTTATTCCTCCTAGAAATGTTTCAATAAATTGACAACTGGGTTTTACCATTGTCCTTGTCAAAGGGGCGTGTCCCTACACAGTCTCACTCTGTCAGCACTGATTGGACAGCGTTAGTCTGTGCAGGGACACACCCCCAACTAGTAACACCCAGTTGTCAATTTATTTATACATTTCTAGGAGGAATAACAGAGGAACGGCACCACGTAGAGTTCTCAGAAAAGATGGGGAATACAATTAGTTACTAAAACTGACATAACAGGAGAGGCGACAGATCGTCTTTAAACATGAAACGCTGCATCAAACGGGGGGGGGGGATCAACGACTACTCCGACTGTCTCCCATGATGCATTGCAGTAGAGTACAGAACATTATTACAATCCAGATAAGCTTGTCTATTATAGCAGCAGCGTGTGCCCCTCATTATGGAGACCACCTGTTCATCACAGAACTGTTCCCGGATCCATGTTCATCATTATCCTGTGATGATTTTGTTTGATGACCGGTACCCGTTGCATTTCAAAGCCAATTAAAACGCGTCGCTTCGTGTCGACCACCTACACGGGGGCCCGGTGTGCTGCCATGTGTCGTCGTTTTCAGGTCTCCCGGTGCTTTATCCAGTGCAATCTCTGTGATATTTCCAAATACTAAACCAATTACTCCAGCTTGTCCTCCCAGCAATGCAGCCTGATCACACGGTGAACTTTGCTCTACGGCGCCCCCCAGCACGCTACACAGTCCGCTGTTATTTATCTCTGCCCCCTCTGACAGCGAGACAAACTCAACAACCCCGGCAGTTGCTTAATTGTAGCTTCAAACTCTGGGGGATCTTACTTTGGCAACAGAAGATGTTTGATGAAGTCCCAAGGGGCCCCATTTGCTGGAGATTTCTCCCCTTCCATCTCTATGGGAAGGAAGTGTTTGATTTAACTTTCTTATAGAAGGAGCATTAAGCTCTCAAAGGCGATCAAGGCTTGAAATGGAAGCAAAAAGATTATACAAGGATTCTTATTATTATGATAATTTATTAATAACCTGATATATTCTGCGGCCGCGAACATCTGGGCACAGAGAATCAAAGTAGCATTATAGAAAAAGCTGATACATTGTAACGCAAAGGGAGGTGGCACCAGTCTGCTGATTTCTGGGGCATGGTACAAAGTATTTTGTAGGAAGATCAATCCCTTCTAAATATTGTATTGATGACCGACGTATAGAGAGGGCAAAAAGGGCATTTGCCCCCGAGCCTCTGTTATCAAGGGGCCTCTCCCACATCCAGTTATCGTCATTCTCTGGGTCAGGGCACATAACAGACCTGGTAGTGAGTCCTTTGTGCCTTGATTGGTTTGGAAAATGCTAAATTAGTCTAGAATAAAAATCTCCGACCATTTTGTGTATACAGCTCTTATGCAGATCTATGTGTCTCCATGGTTACAGACTACAAACAAACCCTGTGTAGTCTGATCCTGCAGTCATGGGTTACTCCACTTCTTCTATTTCCTCGGTGATGTCAAGAAAGTACGTGGCAAGGGGTTGGGCAGGTAATGAGCTTACCGTGAGCTTTATTACCGTTATATCTTCTCCGTTCCGGCCGCCGTTATGTCACGTGACTCGCACTGTGATTGTCCGAATCCTACAGCGTCTGGACCGGAAATCGCTTTAACACGCATTCCTATCAGCCTAGTAATAAGGCCACATACTCTTTCCTCCAACTAGACATATTTGCCATTCAGGACTCCAGGAAAGCTGTGTGACAACCCCTGTGGAGGCAATAAAACATTGCACCTTCATTGTGTGGCACCCGTTCCTATATCCCTTGCCTTACAGCGGTGACTTGTTGACTCCGTTCTCCGTGCAGGTTTTATACACTCGGCCTAAACCCCACGTTGATCATTTTATTTCCAGCCACGATCTTTAATGCCTGATCTGGCAATTCAATGGCTTACAAGGCAGTGAGATTCTGCGCCAGACACGAAATTGGATTTTGTCTTAACAAAGTCTCCGCCACACGAGGCCGGTGAAATATGACGCTCGTTTCATCCACCTGCCATCTGGCTCCATCAGCTTTTATGGCGGTGTAATGTGAGACTGCAGCTGGACTCACTCGTAGGAGCGCGGATCAGACCGCCGCCTATCGACATCTCCGCTCTTCCTCATCACTGATCTGTAATTACACAGCAAAAGTTACTCTGAACAGCAGCACATTGTATAACGAGGGAGGGGGACAATAGTCATGAAAGATAATAAAGCATCTAAACAGGACGTGCAAACAGCTGCGGGGATGGAAATGGTGCGGATTATTGGTCCGCTGTGTTATACGTCACAGACGCAAGAGGACGCGCTAAAAAATCGTGGAAGTGTCACTGGCGTGTGGTAGGGGAAGCCATTCTGCTTGTTGATGCAATTCTCAGCCCATCAGTTCATCAGGTCTGGATGAGACAGACGCGTTTCACGATTTGGGATATTTCATATGTTATAATGTATCCAAATACACAAAGAATAAAACTCACTGCACCTGTAATGTAGCAGCCAAATAGTACTGAGCATCCTGCCACCTAAACAGCACAGCAACAAGTAATTCATCATGATCTAATCCACCACAAAAAGACATATAAGAGACTAGAACATCATGTAATAATATTCTGTATATATACACAGTGACCACCAGCAGAATAGCGAGTGCAGCTCTGGAGTATAATACAGGATGTAACTCAGGATCAGTACAGGATAAGTAATGTAATGTATGTACACAGTGACTCCACCAGCAGAATAGTGAGTGCAGCTCTGGAGTATAATACAGGATGTAACTCAGGATCAGTACAGGATAAGTAATGTAATGTATGTACACAGTGACCACCAGCAGAATAGTGAGCGCAGCTCTGGAGTATAATACAGGATGTAACTCAGGATCAGTACAGGATAAGTAATGTAATGTATGTACACAGTGACTCCACAAGCAGAATAGTGAGTGCAGCTCTGGAGTATAATACAGGATGTAACTCAGGATCAGTACAGGATAAGTAATGTAATGTATGTACACAGTGACTCCACCAGCAGAATAGTGAGCGCAGCTCTGGAGTATAATACAGGATGTAACTCAGGATCAGTACAGGATAAGTAATGTAATGTATGTACACAGTGACCACCAGCAGAATAGTGAGTGTTGCTCTTGAGTATAATACAGGATGTAACTCAGGATCAGTACAGGATAAGTAATGTAATGTATGTACACAGTGACTGCACCAGCAGAATAGTGAGTGCAGCTCTGGAGTATAATACAATATGTAACTCAGGATCAGTACAGGATAAGTAATGTAATGTATGTACACAGTGACTCCACCAGCAGAATAGTGAGTGCAGCTCTGGAGTATAATACAGGATGTAACTCAGGATCAGTACAGGATAAGTAATGTAATGTATGGACACAGTGACTCCACCAGAAGAATAGTGAGTGCAGCTCTGGAGTATAATACAGGATGTAACTCAGGATCAGTACAGGATCAGTAATGTATGTACACAGTGACCACCAGCAGAATAGTGAGTGTTGCTCTTGAGTATAATACAGGATGTAACTCAGGATCAGTACAGGATAAGTAATGTAATGTATGTACACAGTGACTCCACCAGCAGAATAGTGAGTGCAGCTCTGGAGTATAATACAGGATGTAACTCAGGATCAGTACAGGATCAGTAATGTAATGTATGTACACAGTGACCCAACCAGCAGAATAGTGAGTGCAGCTCTGGAGTATAATACAGGATGTAACTCAGGATCAGTACAGGATAAGTAATGTAATGTATGTACACAGTGACTGCACCAGCAGAATAGTGAGTGCAGCTCTGGAGTATAATACAATATGTAACTCAGGATCAGTACAGGATAAGTAATGTAATGTATGTACACAGTACTCCACCAGCAGAATAGTGAGTGCAGCTCTGGAGTATAATACAGGATATAACTCAGGATCAGTATAGAATAAGTAAAGTAATGTATGTACACAGTGACTCCACCTGCAGAATAGTGAGTGCAGCTCTGGAATATAAAGAAGAATGTAACTCAGGATCAGTACAGGATAAGTAATGTAATGTATGTACACAGTGACTCCACCAGCAGAATAATGAGTGCAACTCTGGAGTATAATACAGGATGTAACTCAGGATCAGTACAGGATAAGTAATGTAATGTATGTGTAAAGGATCTGCCAGGCACAGCTTCGGGGTTAACTCCCATAGGTAATCAGTCTGCACCTGAATCTACGTCTCTGAGACTGACTCCATCTTCCACCACTCAGGATGGCAGGCTTAGGAGTGGGAGAGCCTATCGCAGCCTGGCCAGACGGAGCTAGCTCCCGCCCTCTGTCTATTTATACCTGCCTTTGCTGTTCCTCCTTTGCTTGTGATTCTTCTCGTGTGGTTTCCTGGCCCAGCTACAGCTCCTATCTATTTGATCCTGCTCCATACTGACCCTGGCTTACTGACTACTCTCCTGCTCTGCGTTTGGTACCTCGTGCTCTCCTTGTTTGACTTGGCTCGTTCACCACTCTGGTTGCTCACGGTGTTGCCGTGGGCAACTGCCCCTTTCCCTTTGCTTTGTATTCCCTTGTATGTTTGTCTCGTGCACTTACTGAGCGTAGGGACCGCCGCCCAGTTGTACCCCGTCGCCTAGGGCGGGTCGTTGCAAGTAGGCAGGGACAGTGTGGCGGGTAGATTAGGGCTCACTTGTCCGTTTCCCTACCCCCGTCGTTACAGTATGTACACAGTGACTCCACCAGCAGAATAGTGAGTGCAGCTCTGGAGTATAATACAGGATGTAACTCAGGATCAGTACATGATAAGTAATGTAATGTATGGACACGGTGACTCCACCAGCGGAATAGTGAGTGCAGCTCTGGAGTATAATACAGGATGTAACTCAGGATCAGTACAGGATATGTAATGTATGTACACAGTGACTCCACAAGCAGAATAGTGAGTGCCGCTCTGGAGTATAATACAGGATGTAACTCAGGATCAGTACAGGATAAGTAATGTAATGTATGTACACAGTGACTCCACCAGCAGAATAGTGAGTGCAGCTCTGGAGTATAATACAGGATGTAACTCAGGATCAGTACAGGATAAGTAATGTAATGTATATACACAGTGACTCCACCAGCAGAATAGTGAGTGCAGCTCTGGAGTATAATACATGCTGAAACATTCATGAGTATTGTGCCAGTAATATGCTATCCTACACATGGCACCCCTACAGGGTGAAACAGGAACATGTTATCTTTGGCTCCGCGTCCTAAATGGAAAACCTATTACCCTCCACTTGTCAGATAACAGAACAGAGACATTCAGAAATGAACATCTGCTTTACTAACAATAAATCCATAAAAATGTCACCTTGGATAGAGACAATCTGTTCCGAGTCTGAGGTTTTATTAATTGGTAAATTGAGGTGAGTAAATATATTGCTCTCCTGGTAAACCGGCTATAATGGAGGGCACGGCGCCCACATCTGTCGTGCTGGGTTATACTCTTGTTACTGGACTTGGTACTTGGATTTGTGCAGTATAAGAACATGGTGTACACGCGCATCTTTAGAATAAACGCCACAAAATTTATAAGGGTATGTTCACATGAGGGCGTCCGTAACGGCTGAAATTACGGGGATGTTTTCAGGAGGAAACATTCCCGTAATTTCAGCCGTAACGGCATGTGCAGGCGCTTGAACGCCGCGCCCATTACGGACGTAATTGGCGCTGCTTTTCATTGGAGTCAATGAATAATGGCTCCAATTACGCCCCAAGAAGTGACAGGTCACTTCTTTGACGCGGGCGTCTATTTACGCGCTGTTATTTAACAGCGGCGCGTAAATATACGCCTCGTGTGAACAGACAAACGTCAGCCCATTGCTTTCAATGGGCAGATGTTTGTCAACGCTATCGAGGCGCTATTTTCAGACGTAATTCGGGGCAAAAACGCCCGAATTACGTCCGTAATTATTGCGTGTGAACATACCCTTATTGTGGTGTCTTGTATGATACTATCAAATCTGCAGAGGTCGATACATTGGATTTAGTTTATCTTACGCCAGGATACAGGAAAGGTTCATATGTATCCGGAATCATCACTCCCCTCCCCCCGCAGATCAGACGCCAAGAAAGTTCCATTTCCCGGTATCTCCCATGTTCCCTTCTCTTCTTGCGCGGAGGCTCTTATCAGCCCGGACCAGTCTATTTTCCAGCCATGAACGCAGCAGGTTCCCTGGGTAGATTCTGATCTCAGGGTGGCAGACAGTTACAAATGATGTGTACCGGGCCTGACAGCACACGGGCGCATTAACTGATGAGTCTCCGCAGAGCTGCGCCCCACTGTTTAGTATTTACTAAAAAGAAGGAGCCGGTGACTGAATCTGGATGGACAGGACGGAAACAAATCTCCCTGCTCCGCTTATGTTACATTAACGGGATATGATGGATGAGCTGCGCCCGGTCTCGGCATCATTCACGGATATCTGCTACAGGAGGAAAATCAGATCAAGGACGTGGCAAACGCAGAATCTCTATAGGGCATTGGTGCCCACAACGTAGAAAGCAAAAATGTCCCCGATAATATGGACTTTGCTAATTTTCTACATAAATGACAACATAAACTTTACATATGGGGGTTAGTTAGTATTCCTGTCATCCTCCTGGTGGTCTATAGGGGTTTATACCTAATACCTCTGGTGGTAAGGAAGGGGTTAATATTGCTATACATTAACATCTAATATCCCTGGAGGTCTATGCTGCTTCAGTGGTTAACACTTAATTATTTATTGTAATAATATTATTATGATGTTTAGGATGGTGCAGGGGTTATTGGGGTTCTCTTGCGGGTGCCTATAATCTAATTTGATTTAATATATAGGACCAGAACTCTTGTAAAGGTTGGGGCTCTGCTTTTTTTTTATTACTAATATTAAGAGCTCCAAACCCCCTCGTTCCCTTCATAAACCCACAGTGTAACATGATAAAATTCTGTCTTCCAGCAGCTGCCACTAGAGGGAGCTCACTGTATAGGGAATCTTACAGCTCCCATTGCACTCAATAATAAATTCATATGCAGTGCACTCCTCCTAGTGGTGGCAGAAAGAATTACAGTTTTTTTTCCCTTGACTGTTCAGAAGTGGGCACTAGTAACACCTCCCCCCTCCAAGTGCACCCCTGCAAGGCGTTTACAACCAGAGGCTGACATACGTACAGTCCTGATACATCTCACAACTGAGGGTTTGCTGCAATTGTATCCAGTCTAGAAAATCCTATGTGAGCTAAGCAAATCAGCAGCACAAATCTCTCTCATGTCTTCAGTTTGTTACAATGTATCAGTGCAGGTAAAATGTATCAGTCTGGAGCTCACAGAGCTTTGTCCAGACTGATACAATCGTACCAAATTCTCATCTGTGAGAAGTATTAGCACCTTATGAGTTTTCAGCCTTTGTATGTAAACCAAAGTATTTTCATTCACTGCCAGCAAGCAGAAATTTGGAAAATAGTGAAACATAAGGTATATTAAAAAGTTACAGAGCTTTTCATTCTACGATGCAAACCCTCAGCTGTGATATATACAAACACATTAAATGGGAGCCGTATGCCATTACCCAATTGTCTAATGAAGAACTTGGGGGGATGTTTATGGCAGTCGGGTGCTGGTTGGGGGATGGGAGGTAAACAAAAAACAATGTGGGAACGGTTAGGGAGTATTGCATGTATTATTTTGGGGGACACTTTGTCTGTGACACTATTACTGTCATGTTTGGCTCATTTTTTGTGACACAAGACATTGGGGTAAACTGACAGTTCTTCCTGGCACGGAGCTTTATCCTATTCTTCCTGTAACATATTATCAGAGTATCTGCCAGGCGATGGGGATTCGCGGGCCCGGCTCCTACCTGTCGGCTTTGGCAGTTTTCTTTGTTCCTAAATGTTGTTAGCATTTTAAATGTTCCTTTAATATCACAAAGCGCTCGTTACCCAGAGACAGCTTGTTTTGTGCGCTGCTGAATTATTTATTCCGTACACATAAGGAATTCATCTGGTTTTTGAACACAACATTTCTCTAATATTTTTTTTTTTTTTTTTTAGAAATAAAGAACTTGGATTCCTCCGGGTCCACATCTCCTGGTTAGATCAATCTAGCTGGAGGGGAAGAAGGAAAAATTTAATTACCTTTAATCCGACTGGAATGTAAAAAATGTGTCTAAAGAGGCCAAAGGTCCAAAAAAACAGCCAAAGTAATTCTCAGTGTAGCAACCAGGGGATGGAAGTAATAACAGGCGGGTAATGGATGTAACAGTGCGGACCTACAACTCTGTGACCTTCACAAGGTCATTACAGAGGGCTGAAAAACAGGGTCTCCACTTGACTGCTGATAGCAAGGTGGTTGCAAAAGTTTTCACACCTTTGGTAGAAATCTAGCAAGAAGAGCTGTAAATGTCAAACCGCTTCCTCTGGGATTATCCTCACACATATCACAATGTGACTTCAGCAGAAATCCAAAACATTTCAAAGAACATTTTCCCTTAAAGGAGCACTCCGGGCAAAACTGATGCAACCTAATGCAAGCCCGGCGTGGACAGTGGTTACAAAGGGCATCTTTCACCCTGGAGGACCCAATTCATCCATGCAGTAAATGATTTCAATGTGAACTGTGTCATACTTCCTTTCCCCTGCGGTGGCGCTGCAGAGACATTGAGCACAGATTACAGCTGATCGCTGGGGATCCCAGCAGCAGGACATGGTGTAATCAGCTTATTTTTAGGGAACCCGTCTCACACAGAGTTATCTAACAATATTAAGGGTAATACAAACCAGGGACTTATAGTTAGAGGGTATTTTTTTGATTTGAGGGGGGATGCTCTTTAAATTCTGCCGCTATATCAGAGCGGACTTTGTTGATTTTTTTTGTAGCTCACATTAGAGGCGCTGACATTATTTCAAGATTAAACTTTGTTTGAAGTGTTTGAACAACTCCAAGATTGAGTCAAGGTGACCTTTATCTGCTGGATGGACTCGTAATGTTGGTTCTGCAGACTGAAGATCATACAAAGACGGTCTGTGACCCCGATCGATACGGGAGCGCAGCTTCTAACATGATCCTAATGAAATATGTTAAGTAAACAGCAGGGTGTCCTTTAAGAGACATACGTGGCCTTCCATATCCCTCCCCCGACAAGGGTACACTCAATATTATATTTATTATTAGTCCTTAAAATGATTTTTCCATTTTTATGGAAATAAAGCTTAATCATTGTATAATGAAAAGCTCTGCAACTTTGTAATATACTTTGTGTTTCCATTTCTTAGTATTGTCAAGATGACTGCTTGCTGTCAGTGAATGGGAGCAATCTCATTTATATCCAGAAGCTGAAAACCAATTCTGACCTAATAATTCTACTACGGAGAGTTTGTTACAATTGCATCCAGTTTAGATAATTATTTGGGAGGGGAGAAAATAGTCTGGACACCAGGTTGATACCTTTTACCTGTACTGATACACTGTAACAAATGTATTAGGAAAGGAGAAATATTTCTGCTGCAGATGTATTTAGCGTCTTAATATATCTTTGTAGTGGTCAGAGCATAGTAGCTTACTACATAGTGTATAAACATTATACTGTATAAAACAGTATGCAGTGAGTGCCCCCTACTGGTGGCCGAAGGCAGACAGAATATTATTGTATAGCTATATGGCTATGCAGAAAATTTGGAGCTCTGTATCAAAAAGGGCCGCTAAGAGAGCTAAACTAGTGCTGCGGCCCCTTCATTCTCAAGATCATAAGACCCCCTGCGATCAGAAAGTGATGGCATACCCAAGTGACCGGGGGGAACTACTCATCTAATCAGAGTTTTCCACAAAGTATAACCACTCTCACCGCACAAGACAATAATAGACAAGACATAATAGTAAACTTTTTTCTACATTAGCTGTGATTTCTATTTACACGCTGAAGAAGTGAGATCTGTCTAAAGGAAATCCCAGTGATCTCCCGGCTACTGCACCCCCTAGTGGCAGACCATAGGTATTTATGCTCTACCAATAGATTATATATCATATCAATTTTATAAAGCATTTCCCCTTAAATTAAAATTACATTTCCAAGTCGTCCTTTCCTGTCAACCGTTTCTCAGTTATATCTGTATCTGGGAAAGCTGGGTGACGGCCAATACGGTCACTATTACAGCTTCAACATAGGTTGTCACCCAGACTCCTGAAGGGCAAATCTGGCACGTGAATAACAACCTTTGCCATTCTGGAAAAACTGGGTTACAATCTTAATGAAAACTGTACACATTTATCACCCAGCTTTGCCAAAAACAGATAAAATGTAAAAAAAAAACACAAGAATATTTACAACCAAATTTTTAAAAAAAAATGTCTCCCAAGGGATTGTGGGTAATGCATTGGGCTGGTAAGCAAAGACAAAGCAAACACGCGTACATAACAGCAGCTGCGCACCACAGAGGTACAAGATGCAGTAGAGTCATTACATTTTATCAAATCCGTTTTTCCCGTCGCACTTCACATGTGTCACCGGTTTACTTCGAAAGTTCCTTTGTTTTTCTGTATTCGTGGAGCAGAGCCACCATTTGGAATGGCCTGGGGCCCCGGGGGTGATTAATCGAACAAGACGTGTAATCGACTTTCCTCAGCGTGATATTTGACGTCCAATTTCAGCGACCATTCCACCGAACAGAGCGGAAACGAGGCTGAAAACCATTTTGTCCCCGCTCGTAATATGTGATCACCTGATGTTCTGCCGCAGATCTTTCGCATTTGTTCTCGCCGTCGCCGTCTTTACATTTTTTGGGCATTGCGGTTGTAATGACATAATTACACGCTAACGACCGCTGCGCCTTTCACTGCAGAGAACAATGCACAGACATTATCCACTTTATTCGCGGCGAGGTACATTGACGACTACCATACCTGGCGTTTTTTTGGCTTGAGCAGCCCTAATTGTATGTTTGTGTCCTATTCAATTAAGTAATGCATTTTCATGTAATTGATCGCCATATTTTAATAAAAATAGCGTTTTTTCATTTATGCCAGTAGTTGGTTACAGAAGAGGAACGTGAATGTGCAAAATACAAGGTTCCGTACGCCGGCGCACAGGTGGAGCGTGAAATCTGCTGTGAATATTAATTTATTTCACTAAAAAATAATGCTGGACTCCTCCGCAGCGCATTGTAACATCCTCGTGATCTATCTTCAATGTTACAGTAGTTTCTACATTGTAGCCGTTTGTGGCTCCGCCCCCTCGTGTAATTTCCTTATCCCTACAGGCTGAAGTTGGCAAGAGCACACTGTCATGTGACAACTAAGCCCCGCCCAGAGCGGGAAGGGTTTATAAGACAGAAGTTGGACATTTTTCTACCATGGGACAAAACTACAATCCAAAAATAAGCTATTTATACATTTTTATCTATGATCCTATCATTTTCAAGCCTGTTCATCATTGGTTTTCTACAGAAGGATCATTAGAGTTACATTATGTCATAAATGGAGGTTTCCTTTAAGGGCAAGTTTCACGTAGCGTAAATACTGCGGATTTCGTTGCGGAAAATCGGCAGCATAATGCAGTAGCAAAGTGGATGAGATTTGAACACGTCTCCTCCACACGCTGCGTAAATGATGAGCGGAAAAAACGCTCAGAAATTGACCTGCGGTGCGGTCTTTTAATCCGCAGCACGTCAATTGTATTTGCGTAATCGCTGCTTTTGTGTAGCGGGTTTTCCCCATTGAGTTCAATCAGGAGGTAAAATCTGCAACAAATAGCAGATGTGTTTTTTGCGGGAGAAAAACTGTGATTCCGCCTCAGAAAATGCAACTCCGTAATAAAAAAATAATCTTATACTTACCCAGAATTCTGTGCTCCTTCCTGCAGGCCGGCCTCCTTGGATGACGTTTCAGCCTATGTGACCGCTTCAGCCAATCACAGGCCAATCACAGGCTGCAGCGTGACATGGGATGAAACGTCATCCCAGGTCCGAAGAACGTCAGGACATCGGAGAGATGCGTAGCCGTGGGAAGTTTATCCATTTTTTATTTTTTCATTGCTGGATTTCCGCAGTGGACATTCCAGCTGAAAAACCGCACCACAATTTGGACCAAAGTCGCCGCGTAGACCTTGCATCTTAGTGATTTTTGCCATGGTTCTACCTCCTCTCTACATATCATGACCCTGGTTTTATCTGCCGATTCCATTCTACCTTCTCCAGTTCTTGCAAGACGCCACCTATTGGAGACTATTCTGTAAGTAATGACCTCGAAGACTAGGAAATCAGCACTTATACTCTGCACCCCAGACGATCCTGCCCGCTCCTATCCTGGTCCATAACAATATGATGTCACAGGTTAGAGAACTTTTTGAAAAATTGCACCTTCTTTAGGTATTGGGAAGAAATTGGGTCCATTTACAGTGGTTCTCTGGGATTTCATTGTGGGGTCAGGGTTCATTGTGAGTGATCTCTAGTGTTGTCTTAATGGATCCAGGGAGAACTTGAAAGAACAATCTAGAAGAATCCTTGGCAGAAATTGAAAATTCCAGAGGTTGGGTGGACTATGTTGACCCCAAACGTCTTTGGGCACATTGAATGCCTGTCTCAAAAGCTGTACTGACCTTTGAACTTTTGAGTATAGCGGTGCAGCTCAACCAGTGTTCTCAATGCAAACGGGGACCTCTCCTTGGGGTTGGAGTGATGATCAAGTATCTGGGGCACCACATACAATGTATCATGATAATAGGGCACATCATACTTCATGACAAACTCAGCTATGCTACATCTGTATATGATCATACGCCACATATGATTGAAAATAAGAAACCAGTGTCTTCAAATACTGGGACTATAGCAATAAAGTTGTATAGAAGCCGAAGTCATCAGTAATGAGCGATGTATCCATAATTATGATGGCTGGGGACTAAGAAGTCAAAACCAAGTATTTATCTTCATGTCTTGCAGCCAAGTTGTGCCCAAGTCACCCCAATCTGAGGTCTAATTATGAAACTGCAATATTCCTGAGAGCAGGACGCCGACTGGATCCTTTTTAAAGCAGGAGGGGGAATCTATATGTTTGCTTTTACGTGCAAATAGGAGAAAATAGGTCAGATGGATTTCCCAAAGCACATTAAAAATCAATGAATTGCTAAGCCGTCATAATGAGCTTTGTAATACGGTTGCGGGATCTAAATGATTCTACTGAGACACTTGTAGAAAAAGCGAGGAGTCCCCCCCCCCCCCAACCCTCATCTCCAGACTAAGTGAAGTCAAACAAGTGAATATATAGGGGGTCATACAGGAGAGGGTCCCTCATACGCCTGTTAATGACGCCAGTTATTACTAAAAGTCTTTGGCAGGTCCGAGGTCCACAGATTAGAAGGTTCTCTATACAGTAGATAAAACTGGAGAGGCAAATAACTGCACATCTTATTGATAGGTTACAATAGCCCAGGAGGGAGATCCATAAAATAATAATTCTAGAGATGGCACCAAAATAAATAATTTAAAAAAATATACAAATTTTAAATCATTTAGATTTTTTTTATGTAATTTGCCTAATATTCTTCCGAACAGCAACATAAACAAAGACTGTGTAAATGCTTGCAAAGTGAATGACGTATAACTGGTGAGAAAGGGACGGCCCTCAATGGAGAGAGACATTAAAATAAATGGAAAGCTCCAAGTAGGAGAACTGAATACTGAGAAGTGTCCAAGACTTTATTCATTTTAATGTAGATTGACAATACCTGCTTTTTATAATAATAAATGTTTGATCTATAAAACAAGAATAGATTTACTATAACTGCCCCTATATACAAGAATATAACTACTATAATACTGCCCCCTATATACAAGAATATAACTACTATAATACTGCCACTATATACAAGAATATAACTACTATAATACTGCCCCCTATATACAAGAATATAACTACTATAATACTGCCACTATATACAAGAATATAACTACTATAATACTGACCCCTATATACAAGAATATAACTACTATAATACTGCCTCCTATATACAAGAATATAACTACTATAATACTGCTCCTGTATACAAGAATATAACTACTATAATACTGCCTCTATATACAAGAATATAACTACTATAATACTGCTCCTATATACAAGAATATAACTACTATAATACTGCCTCTATATACAAGAATATAACTACTATAATACTGCTCCTATATACAAGAATATAACTACTATAATACTGCACCTATATACAAGAATATAACTACTATAATACTGCCCCTATATACAAGAATATAACTACTATAATGCTGCCCCCTATATACAAGAATATAACTACTATAATACCGCCCTATATACAAGAATATAACTACTATAATACTGCCCCTATATACAAGAATATAACTGCTATAATACTGCTCCTATATACAAGAATATAACTACTATAATACTGCCGCTATATACAAGAATATAACTACTGTAATACTGCCTCCTATATACAGGAATATAACTACTATAATACTGCTCCCTATATACAAGAATATAACTACTATAATACTGCCCCCTATATACAAGAATACAACTACTATAATACTGCCCCTATATACAAGAATATAACTACTATAATACTGCCCCCTATATACAAGACTATAACTACTATAATGCTGCTCCTATAAACAAGAATATAACTACTATAATAATGTGCCTATATACAAGAATATAACTACTATAATACTGCCCCCTATATACAAGAATATAACTACTATAATACTGCTCCTATATACAAAAATATAACTACTATAATACTGCCCTATATACAAGAATATAACTACTATTATACTGCTCCTATATACAAGAATATATGTACTATAATACTGCTCCTATATACAAGAATATAACTACTATAATACTGCCCACTATATATAAGAATATAACTACTATAATACTGCTCCTATATACAAGAATATAACTACTATAATACTGCCTCTATATACAAGAATATAACTACTATAATACTGCCCCTATATACAAGAATCTAACTACTATAATACTGCCTCTATATACAAGAATATAACTACTATAATACTGCCCCCTATATACAAGAATATAACTACTATAATAATGTGCCTATATACAAGAATATAACTACTATAATACTGCCCCCTATATACAAGAATATAACTACTATAATAATGTGCCTATATACAAGAATATAACTACTATAATACTGCCTCCTATATACAAGAATATAACTACTATAATAACGTGCCTATATACAAGAATATAACTACTATAATACTGCCCCCTATATATAAGAATATAACTACTATAAGGGTATGTGCACACACACTAATTACGTCCGTAATTGACGGACGTATTTCGGCCGCAAGTACCGGACCAAACACAGTGCAGGGAGCCGGGCTCCTAGCATCATAGTTATGTACGATGCTAGGAGTCCCTGCCTCTCTGCAGGACAACTGTCCCGTACTGTAATCATGTTTTCAGTACGGGACAGTAGTTCCACGGAGAGGCAGGGACTCCTAGCATCGTACATAAGTATGATGCTAGGAGCCCAGCTCCCTGCACTGTGTTCGGTCCGGTACTTGCGGCCGAAATACGTCCGTCAATTACGGACGTAATTAGTGTGTGTGCACACATACCCTAATACTGCCCCCTATATACAAGAATATAACTACTATAATACTGCTCCTATATACAAGAATATAACTACTATAATACTGCTCCCTATATACAAGAATATAACTACTATAATACTGCTCCCTATATACAAGAATATAACTACTATAATACTGCCCCCTATATACAAGAATATAACTACTATTATACTGCTCCTATATACAAGAATATAACTACTATAATACTGCCTCCTATATACAAGAATATAACTACTATAATACTGCCTCTATATACAAGAATATAACTACTATAATACTGCCCATATATACAAGAATCTAACTACTATAATACTGCTTCCTATGTATAAGAATATAACTACTATAATATTGCCTCCTATATACAAGAATATAACTACTATAATACTGCTCCTATATACAAGAATATAACTTTTATAATACTGCCCCCTATATACAAGAATATAACTACTATAATACTGCTCCTATATACAAGAATATAACTACTATAATACTGCCCTCTATATACAAGAATATAACTACTATAATACTGCCCCCTATATACAAGAATATAACTACTATAATACTGCTCCTATATACAAGAATATAACTACTATAATACTGCTCCCTATATACAAGAATATAACTACTATAATACTGCTCCTATATACAAGAATATAACTACTATAATACTGCTCCTATATACAAGAATATAACTACTATAATACTGCTCCCTATATACAAGAATATAACTACTATAATATTTCTCCTATATACAAGAATATAACTACTATTATATTGCCCCCTATGGACTATGTACAGTGAAGGAAAGTATTTGATCCCTTGCTGATTTTGTAAGTTTGCCCACTGTCAAAGACATGAACAGTCTAGAATTTTTAGGCTAGGTTAATTTTACCAGTGAGAGATAGAGTATATTAAAAAAAAACAGAAAATCACATTGTCAAAATTATATATATTTATTTGCATTGTGCACAGAGAAATAAGTATTTGATCCCTTTGGCAAACAAGACTTAATACTTGGTGGCAAAACCCTTGTTGGCAAGCACAGCAGTCAGACGTTTTTCATAGTTGATGATGAGGTTTGCACACATGTTAGGGTATGTTCACACGATAGCTGGCTTTTACGGCTGAAATGACAGCCTGTTTTCAGAAGAAAACAGCTGCGTCGTTTCAGCCGTAAATGCTCCTCCTCGTAATATACGAGGCGTCTGTGACGCTCGTATATCTTGAGCTGCTCTTCATTGAGTTCAATGAAGAACGGCTCAAATTACGTTGCAAAGAAGTGCCCTGCATATAATGTATATAAGTGTCCTGCACTTCTTTGCCGAGGCAGTCAATTTACGCGTCGTCAAACGACGACGCGTAAATTACAGGTCGTCTGCACAATACGTCGGCAAACCCATTCAAATGAATGGGCAGATGTTTGCCTACGTATTGTAGCCCTATTTTCAGACGTAAAAAGAGGCATAATACGCCTCGTTTACGTCTGAAAATAGGTCGTGTGAACCCAGCCTTAGATATAATTTTGGCCCACTCCTCTTTGCAGATCATCTGTAAATCATTAAGATTTCGAGGCTGTCGCTTGGCAACTCGGATCTTCAGCTCCCTCCATAAGTTTTCGATGGGATTAAGGTCTGGAGACTGGCTAGGCCACTCCATGACCTTAATGTGCTTCTTTTTGAGCCACTCCTTTGTTGCCTTGGCTGTATGTTTCGGGTCATTGTCGTGCTGGAAGACCCAGCCACGAGCCATTTTTAATGTCCTGGTGGAGGGAAGGAGGTTGTCACTCAGGATTTGACGGTACATGGCTCCATCCATTCTCCCATTGATGCGGTGAAGTAGTCCTGTGCCCTTAGCAGAGAAACACCCCCAAAACATAATGTTTCCACCTCCATGCTTGACAGTGGGTACGGTGTTCTTTGGGTCATAGGCAGCATTTCTCTTCCTCCAAACACGGCGAGTTGAGTTAATGCCAAAGAGCTCAATTTTAGTCTCATCTGACCACAGCACCTTCTCCCAATCACTCTCAGAATCATCCAGATGTTCATTTGCAAACTTCAGACGGGCCTGTACATGTGCCTTCTTGAGCAGGGGGACCTTGCGGGCACTGCAGGATTTTAATCCAGTACGGCGTAATGTGTTACCAATGGTTTTCTTGGTGACTGTGGTCCCAGCTGCCTTGAGATCATTAACAAGTTCCCCCATGTAGTTTTCGGCTGAGCTCTCACCTTCCTCAGGATCAAGGATACCCCACGAGGTGAGATTTTGCATGGAGCCCCAGATCGATGTCGATTGACAGTCATTTTGTATGTCTTCCATTTTCTTACTATTGCACCAACAGTTGTCTCCTTCTCACCCAGCGTCTTACTTATGGTTTTGTAGCCCATTCCAGCCTTGTGCAGGTCTATGATCTTGTCCCTGACATCCTTAGAAAGCTCTTTGGTCTTGCCCATGTTGTAGAGGTTAGGGGGGATTCACACGAGCGTGTATTCGGTCCATGCGGGCCGCGTGGTTTTCACGCGGCACGCATGGACCAATACAAGTCTATGGGGCAGTACAGACAGTCCGTGCTTTTTGCGCAGCGTTTGTCTGCTGCGCAAAAAGCGTGACAGGTTCAATAACTCTGCGTATTTCGCGCATCACGCACCCATTGAAGTCAATGGGTGCGTGAAAACCACGCAGGTTGCACGGAAGCACTTCCGTGCGAACCGACTGAAACAGCGCACCAGCTGTCAAAAGGATGAATGTAAACAGAAAAGCACCACGTGCTTTTCTGTTTCCGACCATCCAAACGGAGTGTCTTTGCGATGAGCGAAGCCGGACAAGCGAACCGAACTTCACTGGGTTCGGCCGAACTCGTTTTGGCCGAACCCGGCAAAAAAATTATCGGTACGCGACGTCAGGAGATAGTCACTGTCCATGGTGCTGAAAGAGTTAAACTGTTTCAGCACCATGGACCGTGACTTCCGATCCCAATATACATGAACCTGTAGAAAAAAAAACGAAGTTCTGACTTACCGATAACTCCCGGCTTCTTCCTCCAGTCTGACCTCCCGGGATGACAATTCAGTCCAAGTGACAGCTCCAGCCAATCACAGGCCAAGCACAGGCTGCAGCGGTCACATGGACTGGCGCGTCATCCAGGGAGGTGGGGCCTGATGTCGAGAGGCGCGTCACCAAGGACGCGTCACCAAGGACGCGTCACCAAGGCAACGGCCGGGAAGTTCTCGGTAAGTACGAACTTTTTCTTTTTTTTCAACAGGTTTTTCGATATTGTGTTCGCCATTCACTGTCGAGGGTGCTGAAAGAATTAGCTCTTTCAGCATCTTGGACAGTGACGGGCGTCGACTAGCCTCATCTCTATGATGGCGGCTGCGCGAAAATCACGCAGCCGCGCATCATACACGGATGACACACGCAGCTGTCAAATGGTTTTTGCGCGCGCAAAACGCTGCGTTGTTTACGCGCGCAAAAACGCAATGTCCGTCTGTATCTGCCCTTAGAGTCAGACTGATTCATTGAGTCTGTGGACAGGAGTCTTTTATACAGGTGACCATGTAAGAGCTGTCTATAATGCAGGCACCAAGTTGATTTGGAGCGTGTAACTGGTCTGGAGGAGGCTGAACTCTTAATGGTTGGTAGGGGGTCACATACTTATTTCTCTGTGCACAATGCAAATAAATATATATCATTTTGACTATGTGATTTTCTGTTTTTTTTTTAATATAATCTATCTCTCACTGGTAAAATTAACCTAGCCTAAAAATTCTAGACTGTTCATGACTTTGACAGTGGGCAAACTTACAAAATCAGCAGGGGATCAAATACTTATTTCCTTCACTGAATATATATATATATATATATATATATATATATATATATATATATATATATATATATATATGTGGGTAGGAGAATGTTCATGTTTGGTAGGCATACCTCCCCGGATTCAGCGGGACAGTCCCGTGGCCGTGGAAGCCCTTGACGTTACTGTCCGTATACGGATAGTGACGTCAGTGGCTACTCCTGGAGCGGAATCCCCAGCCAGACTCGGCAACGGGGTTCCACTCAAGGAGTAGCCACTGAAGTCACTGTCCATATATGGACAGTACCGTCAAGGGCTTCCCCGAGCACAACGCTTTAAGTAGCGTTATGCGTGGGTAGTCCGCGGTGAGAGGGAGAGCTCCCTCTGCTCTGAACTAATTCTGAAGCAAGGAGTTGATGGTTCCCTGCTTCAGAATTAGTGGCTACTGCTTGAGCGGAATCCCTGTTGCCGATGATCTGGCTGGGGATTACGCTCCTAGAGGAAATGCCTGAGGTCGCTGTCCATGGACATTGATGTCAGGGGCTCCTCCTTGAGCAAAATCCCCGGCCAGAGTCGGCAACGGGGATTCCGCTCAAGGAGTAGCCACTGACCATATATGGATTGTGACGTCAGGGCTTCCCTCTAGGAGCGGAATCCCCGGCCTCTGCAACGGCACTATCCACAGAGGTGTGGGGGGGGGCGGGGGAGTTTGCGCTATCTACATGGACACTGTGGCACGATGTATATGGACCCTATCTACATGGGCACTGTGTCACTATTTAGAAGGGCACTAGCACTAATGGGCAACTATGGGGGCATTATACTGTATGGGGCAGCTATGGGGCATTATGCTGTATAGAATAATTTGTTTGGGCATTATAATGCATGGAGGCATCTGTATGGGCATTATACTGCATGGGAGAATCTGTGTTGGCTTTACACTGTATGGGTGCATCTATGGGGCATTATACTGTATATTTGCAGCTAAGGGGGCATTATACTGTATGGTGGCAGCTATGAGGGCATTATATTGTGTGGTGGCAGCTATGAGGGCATTATATTGTGTGGGGGCAGCTATTTGGTATTATGCTGTGTGGGAGGCCCTATGAGAGCATGATACTGTGTGGGCTGAATCGGGTGTGTATGGGCGGGGATTGGGTGGGACTAGAGGCGTGGCTTACAATTTAAAATTGTTGCAAGTCGCTGCACACGCCGCATCGGTTGCCCCTCTTTGTGATACTTGAATGTTGGGAGGTATGGTGGTAGGGAGAGTGGATTACATGTCGTATACTCTCCCGGTGTTATGTAATATGTATATAATGCTGTCGTTTGGATTTCCACCGTCAGGTGTACTTCGTTTATGCCCTCGGAGCCGCTTTGTTTGCTTTGCATTGGTAAACGTTTCACATGAAATCTTCCCCGAGTCTTCATCCATCATTGTAAAACATGGCGTCACTCCTGACTGCGAAAATAAATAAAAAAATCCCCCGAAACATTTTCATTTAAGTGCTGGACTTGTGTAAACTCCGCACGCTTGTCAAACTTTGCAACACTCCAGTAGCAGTAAAGTGTGATGGATCTGCTCCTTGCATTGAATCTTTATATAATTAGCTGCAGAGCACAAGATGTGGCCACGGACGATGCCCAGAGACTCAGCCGGCCATTCATCTCCCCACACGTCAGACTCCTCTGCCGGATGCTTTACCCTTCTAGTCACTTCTGGGGTATGTGGGGGATGGGGGTGCTGTGCCCCCTACTGTACAGGCAGGGGGGACGCCGAGTCATTATTATAACATATCAAATCCCTAATATTAGTATCAGAATCTTGACATTCTCGGGGGTGTCCGGCCACGTTGTTGTAACACAATAAATATATCACTATATCTTAGGGAACTGCTACTTGAAGGGGTTGTTATTTCATCTAGGACACCCCCTTTTAGAACCGGGCCCCTGGGGCGATCATCTGATCGGCCTGGATCCCGCTTTTGAAAACTCAGGTTAACAGCTGATTTTGTCGGGGGAAATGCAGTATTATATGGCGGCCATTCAGATGTATACCCAGAGCCGCTCGGCTTGAAGAGGGGGAACCTGAGCGTAGGACCCCCCTCTATAATGTTCATATACCCTAATAGTATTCATGAGACAACCCCTTAAAGCATGCCCCCCATCCATCTCCGATCCAGTCCCGGATTCCGGGGGATTATACTGTCTGTGTGGGGGGCACTATGGGGAGATTATATTGTGGGGGGCACTATGGGGAGATTATACTGTGGGGGGCACTATGGGGAGATTATATTGTGGGGGGCACTATGGGGAGATTATACTGTGGGGGGCACTATGAGGGTAATATACTGTCTCTTTGCGGGGCACTATGGGAAGAATATACTGTGGAGGGCAATATGGGGATATTATACTGTGTGGAGAGGCACTAGGGAGGTATCATTACGGTGTGGGGGCATTACTACTGTGTACCAAAAAGGGTACTATGGGAACATTATACTGGGGGGGGCACTATACTGTTTGTGGGGGCATTATACAATGTGTGTATGGAGGTACTATAGGGGTATTATACGATGTTCAGGCACTATAGGGCATTATACTGTGTGTTTGCGGAGGCTCTATGGGGCATGATGTGTGTGGACACTATGGGCATTATACTGTGGGGGGGCACTTTGGGGAATTATAATGTCTGGGGACATTATACTGTTCATAGGGGGGCACTATGGGAACATTATACTGTGTGGAGGGCAACATAAGTTCATGATATAGTGTGAGGGGCACTATGTGGACATGATTGTGTGGTGGCACAATGGGGAAATTATACTCTGTGGAGAAACTATGAGGGCATTGTTAGGGCACCATAAGGGCATGATACTGTGTGGGGGAACTATGGGTGCCGAATATAGTATAGGGGGCAATATGGGGAAATAATACTGTGCGGTGCCACTATGGAGGCATGATAATTTGTGGGGGCACTAAGGAGGTATCACCACTGTGTGGGGCATTATTACTGTGTGATTGAAGTGTTTGGGGCTCAAAAGGAGTGTATGGACAGGGCTAGGGCGAAGTAACAGATGTGGCTAAACGTCTAAAAAAATCGTCGTCCTCTTTACAAAAGTCAAAATTTAAGGAACGCCTTTAACCCCTTTACGACGAAGTACGGATATATCCGTCCTCTGATCGCGCGGGCACTGCCAGTGTACACATGCGATCAGCGGCCGGACCGCGGCTGTTATACACAGCCTGGCTCCAGCCCCAACCGCCGGAATCGAAGCCGGAGGCACGGCCTAATAGATTGCCTGTCAGCATTATATTTGCGATCAGCAGATCACATGGTGAAGTCCCCTGGTGGGACTAAAAAATAAATTAATTTAAAAGCAGTTAAATAAAGTTTGTGAAAAAAATAAAATAATAATTACAGTCAAAATAAAATAAAACTTTTTTGCCCAAAAAGTGGTTTTATTTAGTAAAAGTGTCAAAACAAATAACACACACACATATATGGTATCCCCGCGATCGTAACGACTTGAACAATAAAATGAACACATTAATTAAACCGCCGAATGAACGGCGTCCAAAAAAAACATGGCAAAATTCTCTCTTTTCTCCCATTCCCCCCATAAGAAATTAAATAAAAGTTCATCTATAAGTCCCATGCACCCCAAAATAGTACTAATGAAAACTACACATTGGCCCGCAAAAACCAAGCCCACATGCGGCCAAATGGACGGAAAAATAAAAAGTTACGGCTCTTGGAACGCGGCGATGCAAAAACAAGTAATTTTTTTCTAAAAGGGTTTTTATTGCGAAAACGGAAAACCTATAAAACCTTTACATATTTGGTATCCCCGTAATCGTGCCGACCCGTAGAATAAAGTTGACATGTTATTTACGCTGCATAGTAAACGGCGTAAATTTATAACGTGAAAATCAATGCTGGAATAGCTGCTTATTTTCAATTCTCTCCTAAAATAAAGTTAATAAAAGTTAATCGATATATTATAAGCATCTAAAAATGGTACAATTACAAAATACAACTCGTCCCGCAAAAAACAAGCCCTTATACGGCGATGTCGACGGAATAAAAAAAAAAAGTTACGACTCTTGGAATGCATGAACGCACAAAATGGCCTGGTCATTAAGGGGTTAAGCAAGTTTAGAGCAGTGATCTCCAACCTGTGGCTTTCGAGGGGTTAAAAAACAAAACAACAACAAAAATAAACATACACGGACTGCCGGCATGCTGGGAGTTGTAGTTTTGCTATCCCAGCGTGGTCTGCGCTCAGTCTGCGGCTCGCGACTTTGTATTTCTTCCTCACTCGATCGTCACGGTAATTGGTCTGGAACTTTCCGCGCTTCTCCCCCGCACGCGTAACCTTGTGTGAAGTGTTTGCAGCGTAACGAAGGTCCACGACAGGACGACGGAATTCATTACCCACAATCCTCCTGAATATTCATGAAACCTTCTCCTCATGAATATTGAAGCGCCATTTCCTGATCAAATAGAAATCTCTTTTGTAACAGGTGTTCTGAGCTACAGAGCGGCAAAATCATTATTAATGGCTTCCGCGGATGGGCGATACGCATCGGGGTTCTGCGACGATCAGTCATGTTGTCGGATCTGATGCTCGGCTTTAACGAGTCGCCGTGGGATTACACACGGGTGCTGAATACGTTTCCGCTTTCTCTTTGAACCTTAAAGGCGTATAGGGGGCGTTCTGCGCTTTCTCGCACATCTGAAGATAAGACGGCGAATAACGTCAATCTGCCGCGTGCGTTCACTGCCGAGGATTCATGCTGCGACGCAGGTTTTATTTTTGGGGGCCATTTATTTTTACTGTTCCCTCTCTTGGAATATCCACCGATGATCTCTCCTTAGTATTGGCCATCGATGGAGGTCCGACCCCTGGGACCCCACCAATCAGCACTTCAATGGGGCTGAGCTGCAGTAGCGGGCACAATGGGGGGTCTCAGCGCTCATCGTAGGGTCGTGGTACCTTCATTCGTGGCCCCTTGAACCCCCACTGATCAGCAGTTCTCCTTCGATGGTTTTCGGGGCACAGCCGCGTGTCCCTAGATGCAGCTCTGCCCCATTAAAATGATCATGTGGGGGTCCCATGCATAGGCCATTAATATGTATTCCTGGAAAACCCTTTTAAAGGGCAACACCCTTTAAATATAAAAACTTTTTCTGAGTTGTATCTGTTTCTGGGAAAGCTGGGTGACACACATGCAAAAAAACTATGTTGGTGACTGGCTGACGGTGGAGCTCCTGTAAGGACGAGACGCCTGTCTTACAGCTCTTCATATAGGGGCCACCATTACAGCTCCCATAGGGGTTGTCACCCAGCTTTCCCAGACCCCTGAATAGCAGATTTGCTTATTATCAGTAATACATGCCCCACTCCCATAGCTAGGTGTATTTCTTCTTTAGGACTGTGAAAGCCGAGCAAAATCCTCCACGGCGGCCATATTGGTTATAACCCAGCTTTCCCAGAAAGAGACAAATTTATTTATTTATAAGTTGACATTAGAAGACTGGAGGGATTTCAAATTTTAGAGGGAAATTCTCTTTGAATGAATTGGTTGGGTTAAATCCCAATAATAAGTTGCACTAGTGGGTACAATTGAAATGCCCCCCCCCCCCCAAAAGGGCAAATCAGGGGGCCAGAAAGAGATGATCCTGTCCCCAAACACCGTACTGTCCTGTTTTTCATGTCATTGTCCCGTAAATGAACTTTAAAGAGGGTGGGGCTTATGCAAATCTGCTCCAGTGTGGGCATTTCTGGGAGATTTTGTGGGGGGTTCCTGGGTGGATCGGGGCCCACGAATGGGGATTCAATTGTTGGGAGGTATGTCGTACTGCTCAGACATGGGTATCATGAATACCTGTGAGGAGAGGCATGTGTGGCCCCTGATGGGCGCTTATAGGGGCCACTTAGTGAGCTCAATTACACCCACTAGTTCCGCATTATTTAGGCATCTGTTGGGGTCCACATATGAATAGAACAATGCAGCAGATGAATAATAATAATTATAATAGAAATATTAATAATGATACATTGAGCAATCATTGAATTCTCTAGAAAATCGACATTTGACACGTCGGACGTATTTGACTTCATTGTAATATTTACTAGCAGAGAATATGAAATGTTTTATACGATTTGTGGCTCATAAAATACCTACAAACATGTCAGCTTATGGTTTTATGTGGCGACCACCTTCACTACTGTCCCTTTAAATGGCCAAATTTAAAAGAATATTAAAGTACTCAAGTCACATCCAAAGCTGCCTCAAGAATTTTGCTGGCTGCTTCTTACACCACTCGTATGACGGACTTCCACATCGCTGAGGAGCACTGCAAATGTAGTTGGTTTGTTTCTACATCAGACTTGGATCCCATAATGCACCACAACGCACGGTGCTCTGTACAGACAGCTCTGAACAAGCAGGGACGTGTGACGTCCTGTAGCCTGAGAATTAATGGGAACTCTGGTTGCCCATAACAACCGATCCACATGACGCTTCCGTGTTTTAGCTGTGAGCGGATTGGTTGTCATGTGCAACGCGCCCACATATTCCTTTGAAGTTTTTTGTAAGGATGGACACAGAAAAAGTAAAGCGCTGAGAGAGCTGCGAACTATGGACGGACCATTTTCTGAGGGCCCAGCGGTGCGATCTGCTGATCGGGAACCTTCTTCTTTACAACCAAAGCCTGAAAACCTCCACAGACCTAATACTTCTCACAGCTGAGAGTTTGTTACACTTGTATCGAGTCTAGACAATCCCCTGCGAGGTAAACACATCAGAAGCACAAGTCTCTTTCTTGCCCTGATAGTTTGCTACAATGTATCAGTGCAGGTAAAATGTATCAGTCTGGAGGAGACAGAGAATGGTCTACTAGGATTCACATTTATTATAAAACCAGGAAACCCCCTTTAAGACTGGTACTATCTGTAGCTTTTGGTTTTATTTTTTCATTTTCTGGATAAACGCAGCAAGAAAAATAACAGCTTGAACTTGAGCGTTACATTGTAACAAAACTGTCCATAAAATAAAAACATATTCAACTGAACTCACGATGAACATAGAAAAATTTCAAAAAGATTTTCGAAAATTGAAAAAACTCCCAACCCTGCGAATCCAATTCTATACAATTTATGACGACGAGGTCACAGATGCTAAAGCGCGTGTGCAGATTTTAAAGCGTCTCTGTCACCAGATTATAAGCGCCCGGTCTCCTATATAATCTGATCGGCGCTGTAATGTAGATAACAGTGGTTTTTAGTTTGAATAACGATCATTTTTGAGCAAGTTATAGTGCATGTCGTGAGTTTTACGCAGCGGACACACGCTGCGCAAAAATCACGGACTGTCTGCACGTCCCCATAGACTAATATAGGTCCGTGCGAGGCGCGTGAAAATCATGCGTATTACACGTTCGTGTAAATAAGCCGTAAATCCCAAAAAAACTTTAGGCAAGTGTCGGGAGTGTGAATAGACATCACGTCCTGGCTGGAGGCGATGTCTATTCACTCTCAAAACACTTCAGTAAAGTTAATGTGGGAATATGTGACAGCACAGCGTGATCTCACGAAATCACTATGTGCTGAATACATGAATGGAGAGGAGTGCATGATGCTGATTGGTCACTGATTGGTCAGCGTCATTCACTTCTCTTTACAACGCCCACTTGGTCAAAAGGTAAAACACGCCCAGTTGGTCATTAAGAAACTAATTAGCATAAATCTAAAATTGTTCATAACTTGCTCAAAAATGATTGTTTTTTCAAAATAAAAACCACTGCTGTTATCTACATTACAGCGCCGATCACATTATGTAGGACATAGGGCACTTATAATCTGGTGACAGCCTCTTTAACATCTGTGATTGGTCATTGAGATAATCAGGGGATTTTACAGGTGGAGGTTTCTGAAGTGAGACCAACCCATCCCCCTTTGATCCGAAGGGGCCGCGCAGCTCTGATTTCACTAGATTTCCACAGACTGCATCGGGGGTCACTGTTCTAGAAAATACAAAGATCTGCAACTAAAACCTTTTGAAGGTAAAGAGTCCCTGTATTTACTAGGTTTATAGAAGCCATTTAGTTCCAGTGAAAGATGAGGGTCTCTGGTCATGGTGGGGGTCTCTGGTCATGGTGCTCCACAAATCATATTATTGTTTTTCTTTTTCTTTTTAATCTAATATCTGTGCTGATTAATTATATATCTATATAGGGGGTCGTAGATTTGTTGATACAAAGCTCCAAGTGCCCTCTCTTCACTTCCCACAAATATAGTGAAGTTAAATAATAAAGTTCTGGCTGCTCGTAGCCACCACTAGGGGGAGTTAATGAGCTTTTTGCAGACAAGTTCAGTATGCTGAGAGCTCCACCTAGTGGTGAATATAGGCAGATATAATTTTATCATTTAACTCCACTATAGCTGTGTGAAGAGGAGCAGGGGATTTGTAGCTCTGTATCAGAAAAACTCAGCTTCAACCCCTATAAAGATATATTATGAAATTAATTACCCCCAGAGTATCCCATTGTGACATGACAAACGCTCCGCTACGCTCCCCTGACTGCAGCCATCACTGGGACTCGGTCATCCACCCGGAGAGGTTTGATGGCGCCGGTTATGACTTTGTTTTCGGAGTCGCTGTGGTTCTGGAGAAGATGCTTCACGCTCAGCTCGAAAATTAATCTGGGGTCAACGGAGGAGAGATCTGGGCAGTTACAGGATTCTCTCAGTTTAATGGCCTGAAAAATAAAAAAGTAAAAGGTTTCTTTAGGCAGAAAAAAAAAAAAAAAAAAAAAAGGGCAATTTCTAATCTTTATGGTCACCACCAGAGCTGCATTCACAATTCTGCTACATGAAATCTAGTAGCATTGTGCGCTGCCAGACTTGTACCTAAGGAGATGTTCACACACAGAGTTTTTGCTGCTTCTGAATTCTTTTAAGGGATCACTAATCACAACAAAACCAGACAAATAACGTATTAAAGCTTTTGCAGAGCAGTCACATCAGCTTTGGGCTGCAACTTTAGTGCCTTGCATTGTGGGGCATGGAGTTTATTTTTCCCATCAGTCTAGAGGACAGTATCTTGCATAAACACCATTTCTCCCAAAATGCACCAAACCATAGCCAGCACTGAACCAGCAGGAGGCGACATTGAGATCCTGCAGCCTAGTAGAAACACTACACCTCCCGCAATGCACCGCAGCAGCCTGCTCTTCACAGACACTGAACCAGCAGGGGGTAGCAGAGATAGATGATATTTAGTAACAAGTAACCAGCAGAAATCTGAATACAGCTCTGGATGTGAACAGAGTATAAGACATGTGACTCAAGATCTGTACACAAGCAAAATATTTACTCAACGTTACAGACAAACTACAACAGGCAAATAAAAAAACAGTGCACCCCGCTCTATACACACTGCAACCAGAGTATGGGTGCGACAGCGAGATCCTGTGCCCTAGTGGAAGTATTACATCTCCCACAATGCGCTACAGCAGACTATGCGCTTTACAGACACTGAACCAGCAGGGGTCAGCGGTGATATAGAATATCTCTGAAAGTTAACAAGTAACCAGCAGAATTCTGAACGCAGCTTTGGATTTGACTAAGACATGACACAACTAAAGATCAGTACAAGATAAGTCAAGTATTTACGCAGCTTTATATGTCGATTTAACCAGAATGTTCACGCTTTTGACATACACAAATAAAACCTAAATTCTATATTGATCATATTCATATTATACACCCATACCCATGTATCTTCTGGAAGACACCTGCCACATTGTCAAAATGCCACCCAGCACTTTATACTCATGAGCACCTTCATGCAATTTTGCATCAAAGTGGAATGTTTTGTAAAAAATGCATAAAAACTTCTGTTTGTGGCTAAAAGTCTGACCCAGAGCAGAGCCCGAGACCCACAAAACCCCCTAAAGATGAAAGTAAAAGAGGTGCAGAGATCATACAGGACACTTATGTCCCCGTCTACCTGCAGAGATCATACAGGACACTTATGTCCCCGTCTACCTGCAGAGATCATACAGGACACTTATGTCCCCGTCTACCTGCAGAGATCATACAGGATACTTATGTCCCCGTCTACCTGCAGAGATCATACAGGACACTTATGTCCCCGTCTACCTGCAGAGATCATACAGGACACTTATGTCCCCGTCTACCTGCAGAGATCATACAGGACACTTATGTCCCCGTCTACCTGCAGAGATCATACAGGACACTTATGTCCCCGTCTACCTGCAGAGATCATACAGGACACTTATGTCCCCGTCTACCTGCAGAGATCATACAGGACACTTATGTCCCCGTCTACCTGCAGAGATCATACAGGACACTTATGTCCCCGTCTACCTGCAGAGATCATACAGGACACTTATGTCCCCGTCTACCTGCAGAGATCATACAGGACACTTATGTCCCCGTCTACCTGCAGAGATCTTTATAAAATCAACGGAACTGAAGAAACCAAAAATCTCCACGATCCAGATGTCGGTAAACATCCGAGTCATGGGGTCGACAAAGGTCCCGATGAGGCCCAGGGGGTAATAATATACAACTACCCATCTCCTCAAGCTGCTCCACTGGGGTCACTGCGGACTGTACAGGGGGTGGTGACAGTAACAGGCTGGGATCTTTCTTCCTGCTCTCACTTGCGGCTCCCCCTCCCACCTCCTCCCCTTCACAGACACAGAACAAGGCAGTAATCCAGAGCCCGGACTTCAAACGAGTGCTGCGCCCCGAATACTCCACCTAGATCTTTGATCTTGGTTTCATTTGAAAACGGAGATTCTGGGATTTCAGATTATATTCTAGCGACAAGACTTTAAATTCATGACATATTATATACATCCTGGTCAGAAACGACGATGCAAATAAATGCGCTACATCCCCCACTCTATACACACTGCCATAGGAGAGGTGTATGGGGACGATAGTGAGATCCTGCAATCCAGCGGAAGCACTACATCTACCATTATGGACCACTGCAGACTATGATCAATACAGGAAATGCACCAACAGGGGGCAGCAGTGATCTCCTGTAACCTGAAGAATTCTGAATGCAGCTCTGGATGTGACTAGAGTCTAAGACAAGATGTAACTACAGATCATTACAGCAAAATATTTACTCAGCACTATATGAAGTGGTAAACAGCACAATGCAAATATATGCGATACACCCCCCCCCCCCCCCCCCGCCGCTCCACACACACCGCAGTCTACGCTCTTGTATTCATGGGTATATGGATGGGTATACGGATGGTAACACGGGGTGGAGACGTTCCCGGAGCTGCAGCCGGAGTTGTTACTTACTGAGCGTTTAATAGTTTAAGCGGCAGAATGTGAATTTTTTTTAAAGAGTTCCAATGACAGATGAATCAGCGATGGGAGATTTCAGAGAAGAAATGAGCTGTGAAATCATCCCGGTCATACAAAACCAGAAAATGTCCTTCAATGTTCTGTCGCTTCGCTGCAGCCGCCGACCGAGGATCCAGGATTATTCCGCCGCCTGCGGCAGCCGATGGGGCAGTTATAGGGGATATTAATGCTGTTTAATAAACATTCAGAGCGTTAATCAGGAAAACATATAATGCGAGTAGTAAAATGTGACCAGACGTCCTCGGGATCAGGCACAAATGTAATCTTCCCAATTTGCAATCCCTGGAGGCTCCGGTGTCGCCTTAAACATACAATTTACTACTAATGGCCCTGCAGGCGGCAGGAGAGGGGGAGGGGTGGGGGGTTACGGTAACGCCACATTACACAACCAGTCACATCTCTCCGGGAATCCGCTCCTTCACCCCGTCCAGTAAATGTCACGCTGCATGTTCTGCGGCCAGATACCGCGCCCCTATGACAGCTCTGACGATCCCTGTACGCGGCCGATATAGAGGGGAGATAAGCGGCGTCTGCATATTGTGGATGTTTATTTTCATGCATGGTCTTTTATTTGTTTTGGATACATATTTACTATACGGATATACACCGATCAGTCAGAACATAAAGCACCGGCCTAATATTGTGTAGTCGCCCTTGTGCCGCCCGCACAGCTGTGACCCGTCGGGGCACGGACTCTACAAGACGTCTGAAGGTTCCTGTGGTCTCGGACACTATGATGTTAGACGCTGATCCTGTAAGGTGCGGCCTCCATCGATCGGACTTGATTTCCAGCACATCCCACAGATGATCCATCGGATTGAGATCTGGGGAATTTGGAGACAACACCTTGAAATATTTATCATGTTCCTCATCATTCCTGTACAATGTCTGCAGCGCGGCGGGGGCGTCATCCTGCAGCGCGTTATCAGTAATTTCTGGTACAGAAGTTCTTCTGTGGGGTCGGGCCAGACGGGCTAGCCTCCCCTCCCCAGCACGTCTTGGGCCCATGACCCTGTCACCAGTTATCCTTCCTCGGAGCACTTTTGTTAGGTACTGACCACTGTATACCGGGAACACCGCACAAGACCGGGAACACCCCACAAGGCCGGGAACACCCCACAAGGCCGGGAACACCGCACAAGGCCGGGAACACCCCACAAGGCCGGGAACACCCCACAAGGCCGGGAACACCCCACAAGACCGACCATTTTGTTGATGATAAGACCCAGTTTCCTAGACATCACAATTTGGTCCTTGTCACAGTCGCTCAGATCCTTGCACTTGTGTTGGAGGTAGAAAAAAATGGATGGTTTTCCAGCCCCGAAAAATTGATGGCCTATCTTCAGGATAGACCATCAATAGCTGATGGGTCGGAGTTCACAGAGGACTGCCTACCCTGATACATTGTAACAAACCCTCAGCTGGGAGAAGAATAAGATCTGCGTGGTCTATTTCTCGCCTCTGGATGTAGAAAAAAAATGCTCCCATTCACTGACAGCAAACAGAGATCTGGAAAAAAAAATCCTCCAAAAATATTCAACTAACTATGGCACAGTGTGTATGGGGACATGGCTGCAGGATGTGAACACTGCCTCATGGGCATCGCAGAAGTGTTCGTTACATTGCTGCAATTTAGTTACTCTATTCAGCGCACAGCAGAAAACATCACATTTAGACACATACAAAATATTCGATGGAAAATTCGGAGATCCGACCGTGTGCCGGGAAGACGCAGCCTCTGAAAACGTCTTTCCAAAAACTATTTTGGGAGCTCAGTAGTTGCCAAGAGACGGATCTATGTTTAAATAATAGCGAGAAGCCTGAACATTAAAGATGCAGAACCTTCCGCCCGGGACTTCAATATGTGACCAGAGATCCCGCCGCGAGATGTGATGGATGTGACACGGCGGGCGGCAACGAGCGGGAAGACCAAGCGGAGAAGACCCCACTATGTCCGAGAAACTGAAATAAAGATCTGTCCTGGGAGACAAAAATGTCTCTGTATAAAAGACTTAGAGATGTTTAATCAGAAGCTGCCGAGGCATTTCACACAGGGGTCAGCACCCAGCTTTCCTAGACCCCCGAATGTCAATCTGCCTAGTTATACAGCACCCCCCACTTCTTATCACGCCATAACTAGAGAGGTGTCATGTGGGAAGCTGGAAAAGCAGAACTCCTATGGGAGCACCAATAACATTCATATTACTTGTCACCCAGCTTTCCCAAAAAAAGATATAAAGAACAAACGGAGGCTTAATACAATTTTTAACAATAAAAAAAAAAGGATCTTTAATCCCCATGAAATAACAGCATCGTTTTTAAAAACTCTGTATTGTGCGTTTCCTCGGTTATTCCTCCTGGAAATGTATAAATAAGTTAAATGACAACTAGGTGTTCGCATTCCCCATGTCAATAGGGCATGACCCTACACAGTCGGACACCATCCAATAAAATACTCTATACACCACACAGGAGAGCTGACAGCTCCTCTATACTACACCACACAGGAGAGCTGACAGCTCCTCTATACTACACCACACAGGAGAGCTGACAGCTCCTCTATACTACACCACACAGGAGAGCAGACAGCTCCTCTATACTACACCACACAGGAGAGCTGACAGCTCCTCTATACTACACCACACACAGGAGAGCGGACAGATCCTCTATACTACACCACACAGGAGAACTGACAGCTCCTCTATACTACTCCACACAGGAGAGCTGACAGCTCCTCTATACTACACCACACAGGAGAACTGACAGCTCCTCTATACTACTCCACACAGGAGAGCTGACAGCTCCTCTATACTACACCACACAGGAGAGCTAACAGATCCTCTATACTACACCACACAGGAGAGCTGACAGATCCTCTATACTACACCACACAGGAGAACTGACAGATCCTCTATACTACACCACACAGGAGAACTGACAGATCCTCTATACTACACCACACAGCAGAGCTGACAGATCCTCTATACTACACCACACAGCAGAGCTGACAGATCCTCTATACTACATCACACAGGAGAACTGACAGCTCCTCTATACTACACCACACAGGAGAGCTGACAGATCCTCTATACTACACCACACAGGAGAGCTGACAGCTCCTCTATACTACACCACACAGGAGAGCTGACAGCTCCTCTATACTACACCACACAGGAGAGCGGACAGATCCTCTATACTACACCACACAGGAGAGCTGACAGATCCTCTATACTACACCACACAGGAGAGCTGACAGCTCCTCTATACTACACCACACAGGAGAGCTGACAGCTCCTCTATACTACACCACACAGGAGAGCTGACAGCTCCTCTATACTACACCACACAGGAGAGCTGACAGATCCTCTATACTGCACCACACAGAGGAACTGACAGATCCTCTATACTACACTACACAGGAGAGCTGACAGATCCTCTATACTGCACCACACAGGAGAGCTGACAGCTCCTCTATACTACACCACACAGGAGAGCTAACAGATCCTCTATACTACACCACACAGGAGAGCAGACAGCTCCTCTATACTACACCACACAGGAGAACTGACAGATCCTCTATACTACACCCCACAGGAGAGCTGACAGCTCCTCTATACTACACCACACAGGAGAACTGACAGATCGTCTATACTACACCACACAGGAGAGCTGACAGCTCCTCTATACTACACCACACAGGAGAACTGACAGCTCCTCTATACTACACCACACAGGAGAGCTGACAGCTCCTCTATACTACACCACACAGGAGAGCTGACAGATCCTCTATACTACACCACACAGGAGAGCTGACAGCTCCTCTATACTACACCACACAGGAGAGCTGAGAGATCCTCTATACTACACCACACAGGAGAGATGACAGATCCTCTATACTACACCACACAGGAGAGCTCCTCTATACTACACCACACAGGAGAGCTGACAGATCCTCTATACTACACCACACAGGAGAGCTGACAGCTCCTCTATACTACACCACACAGGAGAGCTGAGAGATCCTCTATACTACACCACACAGGAGAGCTGACAGCTCCTCTATACTACACCACACAGGAGAGCTGACAGCTCCTCTATACTGCACCACACAGAGGAACTGACAGATCCTCTATACTACACTACACAGGAGAGCTGACAGATCCTCTATACTGCACCACACAGGAGAGCTGACAGCTCCTCTATACTGCACCACACAGGAGAGCTGACAGCTCCTCTATACTACACCACACAGGAGAGCTGACAGCTCCTCTATACTACACCACACAGGAGAGCTAACAGATCCTCTATACTACACCACACAGGAGAGCAGACAGCTCCTCTATACTACACCACACAGGAGAACTGACAGATCCTCTATACTACACCCCACAGGAGAGCAGACAGCTCCTCTATACTACACCACACAGGAGAACTGACAGCTCCTCTATACTACACCACACAGGAGAACTGACAGCTCCTCTATACTACACCACACAGGAGAGCTGACAGCCCTCTATACTACACCACACAGGAGAGCCGACAGCTCCTCTATACTACACCATACAGGAGAACTGACAGCTCCTCTATACTACACCACACAGGAGAGCCGACAGATCCTCTATACTACACAACACAGGAGAGCAGACAGCTCCTCTATACTACACCACACAGGAGAACTGACAGATCCTCTATACTACACCCCACAGGAGAGCAGACAGCTCCTCTATACTACACCACACAGGAGAACTGACAGCTCCTCTATACTACACCACACAGGAGAACTGACAGCTCCTCTATACTACACCACACAGGAGAGCTGACAGCTCCTCTATACTACACCACACAGGAGAGCTGACAGCCCTCTATACTACACCACACAGGAGAGCCGACAGCTCCTCTATACTACACCATACAGGAGAACTGACAGCTCCTCTATACTACACCACACAGGAGAGCCGACAGATCCTCTATACTACACCACACAGGAGAACTGACAGATCCTCTATACTACACCACACAGGAGAGCTGACAGATCCTCTATACTACACCCCACAGGAGAGCTGACAGATCCTCTATACTACACCACACAGGAGAACTGACAGCTCCTCTATACTACACCACACTGGAGAACTGACAGATCCTCTATACTACACAACACAGGAGAACCGACAGATCCTCTATACTACACCACACAGGAGAGCTGACAGATCCTTTATACTACACCACACAGGAGAACTGACAGCTCATCTATACTACACCCCACAGGAGAGCTGACAGCTCCTCTATACTACACAGGAGAACTGACAGCTCCTCTATACTACACCACACAGGAGAGCTGACAGCTCCTCTATACTACACCACACAGGAGAGCTGACAGCTCCTCTATACTACACCCCACAGGAGAACTGACAGATCCTCTATACTACACCACACAGGAGAACTGACAGATCCTCTATACTACACCACACAGGAGAGCTGACAGCTCCTCTATACTACCCCACACAGGAGAGCTGACAGCTCCTCTATACTACACCACACAGGAGAACTGACAGCTCCTCTATACTACACAACACAGGAGAACCGACAGATCCTCTATACTACACCACACAGGAGAGCCGACAGCTCCTCTATACTACACCACACAGGAGAGCTGACAGATCCTCTATACTACACCACACAGGAGAACTGACAGATCCTCTATACTACACCACACAGGAGAGCTAACAGATCCTCTATACTACTCCACACAGGAGAACTGACAGATCCTGTATACTACATTACACAGGAGAAGTGACAGATCCTCTATACTACACCACACAGGAGAGCTGACAGCTCCTCTATACTACACCACACAGGAGAACTGACAGCTCCTCTATACTACACCACACAGGAGAGCTGACAGATCCTCTATACTACACCACACAGGAGAGCCGACAGCTCCTCTATACTACACAGGAGAGCTGACAGATCCTCTATACTACACCACACAGGAGAGCTGACAGATCCTTTATACTACACCACACAGGAGAACTGACGGCTCCTCTATACTACACCACACAGGAGAGCTGACTGCTCCTCTATACTACACCACACAGCAGAGCTGACAGCTCCTCTATACTACACCACACAGGAGAGCTGACAGATCCTCTATACTACACCACACAGGAGAACTGACAGCTCCTCCATACTACACCACACAGGAGAGCTGACAGCTCCTCTATACTACACCACACAGGAGAGCCGACAGCTCCTCTATACTACACTACACAGGAGAGCTGACAGATCCTCTATTCTACTCCACACAGGAGAGCTGACAGATCCTCTATACTACACCACACAGGAGAGCTGACAGATCCTCTATACTACACCACACAGGAGAGCTGACTGCTCCTCTATACTATACCACACAGGAGAACTGACAGCTCCTCTATACTACACCACACAGGAGAGCTGACAGCTCCTCTATACTACACCACACAGGAGAGCCGACAGCTCCTCTATACTACACCATACAGGAGAACTGACAGCTCCTCTATACTACACCACACAGGAGAACTGACAGCTCCTCTATACTACACCACACAGGAGAGCTGACAGATCCTCTATACTACACCACACAGGAGAGCCGACAGCTCCTCTATACTACACTACACAGGAGAGCTGACAGATCCTCTATACTACTCCACACAGGAGAGCTGACAGATCCTCTATACTACACCACACAGGAGAACTGACGGCCAACTGACCATGTAATGCAAAATATGTCAGGTCCTCCAAAGCAAAGGCTGCACTTTGCAGCTATTTGCAATAGCGGTCAACTAAGCTCCTTAACGAGGGACCCCTACCTTAACTCGGAATGTCCTAATAGCAATGTGAACAACAGTTGGTGGGGGAGAGATCAATCTACACTGGGGTTTCCATCCAAAATTGTTTCTATATGATATATAGGGAACAGAGTAGCAATGCAGAGGTGCAGCCAGGTGTAGGGTGTATCATTGATCGGGAATATTCAAGGACAGACTGCAGTTCTGTCCCATGTTGCTTTACACTGCAGCTCTGCTTGTTCAGATTGGCTGCTGTGCCCAAGCAGAACCTCAGCAGGAAGTCATTGAATGGAAAGCTGATTATATTCAGCAATGATAGAACGATTATAAAGCTACAAGCAACTAAACCACCAGTGAAAGAAAGAAGAGACTTTCATATACCTGCCCCATATAGACGGAGGGGAATGAGTCCGAATAAGGGGGAGGAGCCTGGGGAGCCGATCTACCGTCAAGCGGTCCTGTGCAAATGACCAATATTAGAAGACAAGGACATTGCCAGGCAGGGGCAACGCAGCAATGAAGCAATGATTTCCCTCCATTAAGGATGAATCATATAATAACCGGTATTGAAATTTCGACTATGAACCTTTTTAATGTAAGTGAAGCATGAAAGTTTCTGCATATTTAGTGTAGCAGAGTGGAAGGAGTGTGACAGTCTGCAGCCGCAGAGATTACCGGCATCTGCAAGGGAAGCGATTACCATGTGCCCGCATCACAAGTGTACGGACTTAGTCAGATCAATTGAAGCGGATCCACATGTACATCCAATTATATCTGTATTCACAGACATTACTCGGCTCAGCCACAAGGAAAACCACTCAAAGGAACGATATGCTTGTGTATTTTATTATTAGGCTGTTTGCCTGCCGCGCCGAGAGAAAGAACAACTGATTGTGGAAGCAAAGACGGCAACGCAAATATCTGTTATTATGCTCGCTGCCGGGATTCTGGAGGTTTCTTAGCGGAGACTGAAGAGATAAAATTACAACTTGAGATCCTAGAAGGCGAAAATACGGACATAATAAAGAAAACATACAGAAACATACAATCACCGCTGTAATCTACACATAGCTGGAAAACGGCGAATTGTGAAGAAAATCTTTAGGGTATAAAGAATCATAACGTGCATATTCTTATTCACTGACAGCAAGCAGTGATTTTGAAAGAAGGGAAATAATTGAACACAAATATATATTTTTACTCCAGTCACAATTTTACTGGCTTCCTGTTAGCTCTCAGGCCTGAAGAACTAGTTTATCCCTGCTGCTTCAGTGTCTGTATGGACCATAAAGCGCCGGCGTGCGCCTGGGAGATGCAGCGATTACACCTCCCGCACTATATAGCAGTCTCCCAGAATGGACTGCACTGGAGCACAACACATTATAGGATCTCAACTATGCTTAGAGTGTTTCATCTGCCAGCAAAGAGTTAACTGGCCCTGCTAAGCAGCAGCCAGAAGAATTCTGAATGCAGCTCTGGATGTGACTAGAGAAAAAGGAACACTTTAAAAACCTCAGTATCTAATGTATTTAAAATGTCTCATAGGCGGATTTATTGCACAACAAGTCAAAACCTCCCCATGTCACAATCACACCGGTGTCCAGGAAGCTCAGATATGAGGAGCTGTTTGCAGAACCCTCACATTGTAGGACGGCTTTAGAAATAAATCCGCCAACAAAATAGCAGCTCTGTATATTTTGACATTTTTGAAAATTTGTGACTATCTTTTCCCCCCAACAGAGAGCTCTAGGTTGAGGGGACCCCACTATACCGGTCCCCATAAGGGTGGGTTGAAGTGAGTTATCTGCAGACAGCCCTGTATTTTCCGTTTTAGAGTGAATTTGGGCTTTGAAAGCAGAACTACAAACTGTGCCTATGCCTTTAAAAAAAAAAAAAAAAAAAATGTAAAAAAAATTACGTTTATTAACCACTGGCCCTTTAAAAAATATTCATATGCAAAAATGCAGCAAATCCCCCCCCTCCCCCATAATGCAATGTTCCCCAGACAGTTGTATAAAATTTATCTAGAAATAAAGAAATCACTGAACTTAAATTGATAAGAAACCCATTGTGTCCCCGCACAGCAGAGTGGAGAGCGCGCGGCCCCTTTTAATATTTGGGAGTGCTGCCCCTGGATACATTAGCTGGGAAAACACGAACACTTGGCCGGAGTGCGGAGATGGCCGGGTGTCTCCTGGAAGACACGAGTCAGTGTGCCACGGCTGAGATGCCAGGGCCGTGCCGCCAGCGCAGATAGGAGATCTGTGATCAGGACGGGGAGCGGCGCAGTTTCCGGCTGTGTTGGCTGCGGAGACTTGCTGGAACGCAGCAGCGGCAGCGTCACAATGTGCAGGAAATGTCTCTACTGATATCCTGCACGACTGATAAAGGGGGAAAAAAAAAATGTCCGAGCCCCAACCGGAGGCGGGAAATAAAACAGCGTCCACGTTCAATCGCTACGAGAAATCAAAACGCTGCAGAAAAATTAACCCCTTCAGGATAGCACAACAGCATTTCAGAAATGTAGAGCGTCTTCATATTTGTGTCAGTGCAGCTGCGTGATGACGCCTTGTACTTTCTATACCGGCAACGCCAACATGATCGGATACCGCGCCATAACAGGATGCCGGGGCGTGGGAAGTACTACACTCGCCCGATGTAAACTGCAATAAGGGGTTAAAGTGGGTGCTTCTCTGGGTGGCAGCGAGGACCTAGCCCTTATCCATCATCATCCCCACTTCCAATCCTTCATAGAGAGGTCCCCACCACTCTGACACCTGTTTGGGAGCATGGGAAAATATGTGTCATGGAGAGAACAGCCACAAATTGCAACATTGTAGAAACAATTCTGTAACAGTGATCACAGGGAGCACACAGCGCAGACGGGGGCACATAGAAGTACTAGACGGCCACATGACTGACACCAACCGTCCTGCCCTGGGTACCCGCTCTAGTGCCAGCGCCGCCAGAACCACAGCGGGGGAGCGGACTGATCCTTCAATATTCTAGATGAAAAACAGCTGATGCCAACTGTTGGTGCGGCACTTGCCTGACCGTGGAACCAATTGCAGTACCAGACACATCCACACGAGTAAGAGCTGCGCTGCGTTGTAACGGTAGTAAACGGGTTCTGTCCGCTGACTGTCGGGTTAAACACCCACTAATCCCATATTGGTGGCCCCTCTTTAGTCATTTAACATGTGTGTCATCCGAGGTACTCATTAGCGCCCCCTATATTGCCCCGATTTTTGGATTAGGCAAAACATTGAATTTCATTCCACCGACCTTCGGGATGAGTCTGTCCAGATGCTCCGCTCGGTTCTCATGTGATGGATGGGTGGAGAGCCATTCCGGGACGCGGGGCAGCCCTCCCAGGGTCTCCGTGACTTCCATCTGTTTCCAGAAGACGGAGCTGGCTCTCACATCCACGCAGGCCTGAGGGGGGAGGGGATATTACCGGATTATTACATTGTATATTAAAAAAAATAATAATAATGAGATCTGAGAATTAAAATCATCCAGTCATGAAACCTGTATCAATGTACGATGAACAGTTCTGCAACTTCTAATATACTTTGTGTTTCCATCTGCTTGCTGTCACTGAATGGGAACAGTCTTTTCCGTATCCAGAAGCTGAAAACCAGTACAGTCCTAATACTTCTCACAGCTGAGGGTTTGTTTCAATTATATCCAGAAGAAGACAATTTACAGAAGTTATCCAGGATTAGGAAAACATGGCGTCTTTCTTTTAAAAACAGCTCCATGCCTACCTGCAGGTTGTGCATGGTATTGCAGCTCAGCAGCATTTACTAAAACAGAGCTGAGCTGCAATACCATACACAACCTGTAGACTGGTGTGGCGCTATCTTTGAAATAAACTTTTTTTAAACTTTTGGGTAACTAAACTTTTGAAAAACGTTTCACATAACGTAGATACATGTCAGAAGTTTTGATCGGTGAGGGTCCGAGCACCGAGACCCCCACGGATCGCTAAAATAAAAATAGGCACAAGCACTCGGGTGGGCGCTGTACCGCTCAGTTTCTGATCGAATTACCTCAGAAAGCCAAGCGAGCGGTGTACGAACTCAATAGAAAGTCTATGGGCCTATACACCGCTCACTCAACTTTCCGAGAAAAGCCGATCAGAAACGAAGCGGCACAGCGTTCACCTTAGCGCTTCTGCCGATTCTTTTAGTGATCGGTGAGTGTCCCAGTGCTCAGACCTCCACCGATCATAACTTCTGATATGTCACTGTGACATGTCAAAAGTTTAGTTACCCTTTAATAACTTGGGAAAATAAAAGTTGTCATCCAGCTTTCCTGGAGCCCTGAATGGCAAATCTGCCTTGTTATACAGTAATAAGAACATATATCTATGTATCCCTGTCTTTTTGCCATTCAGGGCTCTGGGAAAGCTGGTAGACAACCCCTCTATAAACTGTAATGGAGAAACTGGGCTATTTAGAAATCACATCCATGAAAATTATGAAAGAATGCATCACTCCAAAGCCGCCCAGAACCGCCATTCAGGACACTAGGAAAGCTGGGTGACAAACATCGCCTGTCCACGGGAATATATAGGACGAAGAAACCACCAAATTCTCGACAGAAGTGGACGAGTCACACACCATTTTGCTAGGGTATATATATATATATATATTATTTATTTATTTTTATTTTTTTTTATTTATTTTTTTCAGCTCCACTTTTTTTTTTTTTTTAAAGAGACATAACGTGGCAGCAAAAAATAAAAAAACGTGTTCTCCTCATAAAGTGAAGACTGGCAGCTGTCATAACCCGACCTTTTACTGTCCTTGTTAAAACTTAACGAGCAGAAGGAGAAATAGAGATGGTTTTAAGAAACGCCGCACAGACGGCAGCCACGATTTACTGCGACAGCCACACATTTAAGAGTGAAAAACACTAGAAACAGGAGTCATGCACTATTGTAATACAATTTGCCAATGGCATAGAAAAATAATTTTTATTGGACAATACAAAATACATAGAGTTAAAAAAGACTACAAATCTGAAGACTGTACACCTCCCAAGTGATGAGGATGAACCTAAAGGAACCGCTCCTTGTATGGCAGTTGCAGGAGGGAAGAGCTTAACTAACAGATAGCAAATACTAACTAGGACTAAGGCAGAGAATACAAAAAAGTAGTACTAGGTATAAAAGTCAGGGTATGTAAATGTAAGTAAGTACCAGCATACATACAGCCAGAGTCACAAAAGTAAACGAAGGTAAATATTGTGAATGGATTCCAAACTGAGCAAAACAGTATGTGCTCTCAAAGAATCCTCACAAAAATAGACAAAGTCTTCCCAGAATATTATCGCCACAAGAAAGGAGCAGGTAAATATGTACAGCACAGCATAGAGTGTTACTAACCCATATGGTTCCTGTAGTTCAGTATCTTCCAGAGTACAGAGAGACCCCGACGCGCGTTTCGCGTGGATGGCTTTTTCAAAAGGGGTATACTAACTTCAACTAAAGCCTTCCACTTTAAATATGCTTGAGCAATCCGATCAGCTGTTAGGATTTGACCAATGGGATCTCCCCGGCCGTGCCTGTCAGGCTAAGACACCGCGAGACTCACGCACCTGAGAGCCGAGCTCCCACTGCGCACGCGCGGCTCCGGAAACCACGCATGCGCAGAAGAGAACAAACAGACAGAGCTAAAGCCAGCGGTGACGCGCCTGACAGGCAGGGCCGGTACAAACACTCATAGAATGAGACACCCAGGGTAAGTTCCAAATTGAAACAGATTTTAATGCTCCGGAAAAATAAATAAAATAAATAAAAGATACTCTGTTATATACATTTCTAGTGGGACAAAAATTAAGGAAGACTATGTAATATATCAAAAACCCCCGGAGGGGGGAAGGGAATAGTGACAAGTGACAACCATAAACGCAGTGATAAACAAATACAATATAGAAATCAAATAAATAAATATTTATCATTTCATATAAATAAATTAATAAACTGAAAGTGCACAGAAATAAATCCCTAATAAACTAACATAATAATGTTATGTTAACAGCATACGATGCTGAAAAACAACAACAGTGAAAGACGCCCCCACCGCGAGGAGGGGGATATATTGTAACTGACTAAACAGTGACATTATATATTTACTCCAAAAAATATATCAATCCTACGACATTTGAATAGAACATACATAATGTGATTATTTGTAATAACAGTGAATAAAAAATAAAAAATAAAAAATAAAAATAAAATAAAAAAATAATAAATATAATAGTGAAGAATAAATAAAAAACGTTATTATAAAGTGTAATAGAATGTCCCACAGCGTATAGAGACGTTTAATACGACTCCAAACAGATCCGTACAACAAAGATTGGAGTCCCGCAACACTCTTGACAGATGCCTCAAATATCGATCTCAGGTCAGTATAAATGTATATGATCAGACACGGCAAAAGTGGAAGACTAGAAGAGGAAAAATTAAAAATTAATAGACATACAGTATAAACACACAAAATTTAAAAAATGGTAGGAGAATTATAGGAAGGACGCAAAGCTAAGTGTCTCATTCAGACCAACAGGGGCCATTGTTCCAAGGGTGATAATCCACTTGCACTCCCTCTGAGCTAACAATTTCTTGACGTCCCCACCTCTGATACCACAGATCACCCTGTCTATCCCCCATGCTTTAAATGATTTTGGATCACCTGCATGATAGGTTTTAAAATGTTTGGGGATTGTTTTGAGCAGTGTGAGATCTTCAATATCCCTAGCAGCGACTATGTCGCGCACATGTTCTCTAATTCTGATCCGTAATTGTCTGGATGTCAGACCAATATATACCTTCGAGCAGCCGCATGTAGCATAATATATGACATTCGTTGTGCTGCAAGATATATAGTGACGGATCTTAAACTCTCTATTCTCAGTCATAGAGGAAAAAATAGATGTACGGACCATATTTGTGCACGCCACACAGTCGCCGCATGGGTAACAACCTTGTCTAGGGTTTCTTGATGAAAATACATTAAGTTCTTTTGGCACGTAGTGGCTTTTCACCAGCATGTCTTTTAAATTCATACTTCTACGTGCCGTCATTTGTGGTTTTAGAGATAATTTATCGACAAAAGCGGGTTCTGAATGCAGAATTGGCCAATGTTTTTCCAGCACCACTCTCATCGCTTGCCATTGGTTGTTATATGTGGTAATATAGCGGATGTTATTATCTTCACTCTTATTAATGGTATTCTTAATTGGTGGGTGCAGAATGGAATTACGATCTGTAGTTTTTGCCCTTCTTAATACTTCTGTGGCTATATCCCCTGTCTCGGAATCTCTCCTCTAAATCTCTTGATTGCCTCTCAAAGTTACCGTCTGAAGAGCAGATGCGCCTCATTCTCAAGAATTGGCCAATAGGGACGGCCCCAATCGTGGACTGGCTGTGGGCAGAGGTGGCATGTAACAAGGAATTGACGGATGTCTTCTTTCGAAACACATCAGTCTGAAGACATCCCATGCTATCCACCTCAATACTGATGTCCAAAAACTCAACCCGATGTTTATCAAAAACATAGGTCAATTTAATGTTCAAATCATTAGCATTAAGACCCTGCATAAAATGTATGAGCTCAGTCTCCGTCCCCTGCCAAAAAAAGAGGACATCATCTATATAGCGCATCCAGCACTGCACATGGTCAGCGGCGCGCGCGCCGTCACCAAGGAAAACCTGCCTCTCCCAAAGACCGAGAAACAGGTTTGCATATGACGGCGCGCACGCCGCACCCATGGCAGTGCCTCGCTTCTGTAAATAAAATACGTCCTTAAAAACAAAAAAATTATGCATCAGGACGTATTCCAGTAGTTCCACAACCAGTTCACAGGTAGGGCCGTCCCAATTGCTCATCCCCAGAAAGAGGCGCACAGCATCATGTCGAATGCTGGTGTACAGCGATTCAATGTCAGCTGTAACTAGAAAAGTATCCGCATCAAGGGCAACACCATCTATCCTCCTCAAAACATCTGTTGTATCCCTGACATGGGATGGTAAACATTCCACCAGGGGTTTGAGGTAATGGTCAATAAATCTACAGACCGGGTCACAGAGTCCCCCAATCCCTGAGACTATAGGGCGTCCTGGGGGATCTGTCATATTTTTGTGGACCTTCGGCAGAAAATACAGCGTAGGTATCCTTGGACATTGAACCGTGAGGCCAGTAAGTATGTTTTTAGGAATTAAACCTTTCTCAAAGGCCAGATTCAGAACTTTAGATAGTTCAACTGAAAATTTACCCACTGGGTTAAATGCCAACCTTTGATAGGTATCTTTGTCCCTCAATTGCCTATAGGCCTCCCTTTCATATTTATCGGTTGGCCATATCACGATGTTCCCACCCTTGTCCGCCGCCTTATAGATAACATCCTCAAAACCTTGAAGTTCCTTCAGTGCGTTACGTTGACATTTAGACAAATTGTCATTTTTTCTATTCGAAGAGATGCGTTTGAAATCATCCATGAAAATTATGAAAGAATGCATCACTCCAAAGCCGCCCAGAACCGCCATTCAGGACACTAGGAAAGCTGGGTGACAAACATCGCCTGTCCACGGGAATATATAGGACGAAGAAACCACCAAATTCTCGACAGAAGTGGACGAGTCACACACCATTTTGCTAGGGTATATATATATATATTATTTATTTATTTTTATTTTTTTTTATTTATTTTTTTCAGCTCCACTTTTTTTTTTTTTTTAAAGAGACATAACGTGGCAGCAAAAAATAAAAAAACGTGTTCTCCTCATAAAGTGAAGACTGGCAGCTGTCATAACCCGACCTTTTACTGTCCTTGTTAAAACTTAACGAGCAGAAGGAGAAATAGAGATGGTTTTAAGAAACGCCGCACAGACGGCAGCCACGATTTACTGCGACAGCCACACATTTAAGAGTGATACATTGTCACGTAATACTGCTCGGACTGTCCTTAAAAAAATAATGGCATCATACGCCAGAGCGATGAATAAACCTTGGTGCAATACAGGAGGATGACAGAAGCGGCTATCAGTCATTTATCAGAGCAACGGCAAGATTTAAAGGGATATTCCCAGAGGCCACAACCATTGCAGCATTGCCTACAGATCAAAACTGTGTGTTTCATTTATGTGTACTATTCTCAAATAGGGGGGGGAGGGGTAAAAAAAAATAATGTAGAATTATGTTCATCCTGCATCCTGGTTCATGAATAGAAAGACAGTGAAGACTGACACAGAGCAGCAGGAGAAAGGAATAGAACGACATGTCCCATTAAAAACATTCATCTAAATTCTCCGCGTTTTGCTTGTGAATCAGATTAACTTGAAAAAAGAAAAAAAAAAAAAGCAAATTCCGCCGAAAAGAGGATAAAAGGCAAAAAAAAGAAAAAAGTTAATTGCCAACTGCACAAAGTCTGCCAAGGAAAGTAGGATAAAGACGTGACTTTTAAAATAGATTTCTGGAGTGATTGAGTGAAGTAGGTCATTTAAAGATCACTCTGCGGCGGCGGCGGCTGCGTTCGGAGAAGCGTAGACGGCGCAGGTACATGTGGGCTGAGAGGAGCTCAGCAGATTGAACCCGGCAACTGAGACCATCCAATGACAGCGAGCGCGATTTCTGAGAAGAGAAGACGACCGTCTCGCTCCCTGGAGGTTCCTTGAGTAGTTGAGTCCGTTCTAAGCCCAGACGACCGCTCTTTTTGCGCAGGAAAAATGGAATTAACTGTTCGACTGTCGGACAAAATTCAGCTCGCTAGACGGCCGCCAAACGGAGGAAAGAGGTAGAGGGCACGGACTAGACAACGACTGCCTCACAATGAAGCAAAGATTTCATATTCTCTTCACCGTGGGGGGGCATTCACCTGTGCTCACTGTCGCCCCCTACTGAATAATGCACTTTGAGGAGTGGGGGAAGGGAAGTGACAACCGCTGAGCACATTAAAGCCTCATAAACGTGGTTGTCGCTTTCAGCCATTATTTTGCGGGAGTCGCGCCACTCCTCTTTCATTGTTTATGTAGATGTCAGTCTTTACTGTAATCCTGGCATAGTATTCATGAAGCAGGAGGCTCAGGATGCACAGTAAGCCAAGCTGGAACAATGAGAATCTCCTGGAATAACTGTATAAACAATTATCATGGGAACATTTTTATTAGTTTTTTTCAGCATTTGTAATATTTGGCCTATAAAAGTGAAGCTTCACCTTTAATGAAGAATATTCAAGCATTTTGTCACCGCTCTTCATCATCTTTCTTGTGGTTTTCCCTTATGGGTATTGCAGAAAAAAAAAAAAAAAAAAGTTTTGTGGAAACAGTCAACAAGCAGGTTTGCTGATAATGATGGACTATATAATTTTTTGATTATTTGATTAGGTTTTTGTGAATTCCTGGAAAAGCTCAGCTTAGTGTGAACGAGCTAATCAGACCCATTGCCCATTTCGGGTGAAGTCACATGCGGCAGATTTTATTGGAGGCATTTCTGCGGCTGAAAATTAATTCCATTCATCTGATTGACGTTTTTTCTGCAGCAGGTGAAGGGATTTCTCTAAGTTCTATTCAGATGGAACTGACATTTCTGCAACTAAATCTTCCACATGTGACTGCACCCCCACTATACACCAAATACTAAATAGGAACACATTATAAGAATGGCGGATCCATCAACAGCTACTTGTTGATCGTTTCCAGGCACAAGCAAATATTTGTTTCTACCCCGCAGGACAAATACAAAACTAAAAGAAAAAACAAAAAAGTGGAAAACACAGAACAGGTATTAAATACTCAACAATTCATTACCATCCGAATAGTTTAATTAAAGGAGTTCTCCACTTTGGACAATCCCTACTTGATAGAAAGGTCACTTGATGATAAGTTGATCACAAAGTATCTGCCTGCTGGGACCACCAGCGATCAGCTGTGATCTGTGGGGAAATCGGTCAGTAAGTGTTCAATTTCCCTGCAGCGCCACCACAGGAGAAATGAAGCATTACACAGCGAATTTCGATCACGACATGTGAACCCAGCCTTAAGGTGTTAATAAATTCAGACGCACAACCCATTCATACCAGGGCACCATTATGTATTTATATATTGACACATCATAATAACAGATCCATCAACAGCAGCTTGTTGACTGTTTTCGGGTAATGGATTGCATAATAAGTGAAAACAGGTAATGAAGATATATTACAAAGTTGATGGATTATACGTGTGGTGAATATAGAGACAATTAAAAGATGCGGGTCCACTTTAAGAAGTATACGCACATACTGTATATACATATGAACGGCTCATGGATACAGACAGAACATGTAAGGGAAAAACATCCAGAGCCGCATCTTAACTGACCACCGGGCACCAGATCCTGGAAGTTGCAGATGCAGAGATTGAAGGATCTTCAAATTAAGGCAGAACAGAATCAGACATGTGTGAAATTTAAAGGCACACTACACCTAAACTCTGTCTACTCTATTTCCTGTGCAACTAAATGCAATCTATTTTCCCTGTTATCAGCCATTGCAGACAGGGCAGAGCCTGTGACTGTAGTGTAGAAGCCGAGAAAACTCTCTCCCCCATAATCACTACCATATGTTACATATTTCTATCTATGAGACATTTATATCTATATGTGTGACTTGCATATGCTCAGGGGCCCTTTAAATTCTCTGCAACCCTAAACTTTTGTATGTGCCCCGGACACGAATGTGTAATCTTTAGACTTTACATGGGTTTTCAGGAGGTGGTGGTGCCCATATATAAGGAGTATATGAGATTTAGAGGGTATGTTTATACAACGGCGGCTTTGGCTGCTGGCAGAGGAATGATTTAATGCACAATAGCCCTGGTTGCATAACATAACATGGGCATGGCATATCGTGACGTCACGCGACGTTCACAATGAGACGCTACATGAGGTCACCACCGAAATTGGATAAAAAAAATCTGTGCTGATTAACTTCATTATATATCTCTATAGGGGTCAGAGCTTCTAATTCTCTTATTCCCTTCACCCAGCCATAGAGTTTAATGATAAAATGATGTCTCCCTGCAGCTGCCACTAGAGGGAGCTCACCACATACAGAAATATAAAGCTCCCATAGAGTTACATGAACATTCTGAAGCCTGCAGTCACCACTAGGGGGAGCTCACTACCGCTCCCATAGAGTTACATGGTAAGATTCTACTGCCTGCAGCCACCACTAGGGGGAGCTCACTACATACAGAAATATAAAGCTCTCATATAGTTAAATGGTAAGATTCTACTGTTTGCAGCCACCACTAGGGGGAGCTCACTACATATAGATATATACAGCTCCCATAGAGTTACATGATAACATTCTGCTGCCTGCAGCCACCACCAGGGGAGCTCACTACATACAGAAATATAAAGCTCCCATAGAGTTACATGATAACATTCTGCTGACTGCAGCCACCACTAGGGGGAGCTCAACATATAGATATGTACAGCTCCCATAGAGTTACATGATAAAATTATGTCTCCCTGCAGCCACCACCAGGGGGAGCTCACTATATACAGATTTACAGACTCAATACTAAAACTGCCTTCAGTAAGCTCCCCCTAGTGGTGGATGCAGTGGTACCATGACCTAAAAATAAACACCCTGAAAATATATAATTACAAACTAAATATTCTAACGAAGCAGGTTTTTAATGTAGGCGGCCATCTCTGACTATTCAATGGCTGTTATTGTGGGATGAAAAACTGGTTGACTGAAATGAACGTTCCCTTGGAGTATAAGAATCATCTTTGTAATCACTAATCTTTTTGTAGCGCTCTTGTGACATCCCCCTGTGTAGTTACAAATAGCAGCCATATTCATGAATAGAATGCCAGAGCTACAGTGTAGACTGACACTACAACAAAGGCATCATGGTAAAGGAGATGAAGAAAAATTTATAATGCGTTCGGCATCTGTAAAAAGCTGGATGGAAATCCCCTAACGCGCTGTAATAATTGTGGTCACCCACCATCAATAACCTATGCAGAAAACCAACATTCCTCAGAAATACACAATCTAAATGTTAAAATGATTTACATAACTCAGACTTTTCTATTCCGCAAAATTGTATTACTTTTTTTCCAGTTCAACATCACTGTTTGTTGTCAGTGATAGAGAACACGCTAATTTACACTGAAAACTTGCACAGACCGAACGCTTTTGAGAACTGGGAGTTTGCTACAATTGTATCCAGTCTAGATTATCCTTCTGTGACCTAATCAGCCTGGACTTCAGAATGACACATCGCAGCAAACTAGACGGGCAGGAGATAGACTTGTCCAGGTGATGTGTTGACGATGGATGTAACAAGACATATAATTCAATGACAGCAAACAGAGATCTTAAAAATGTTGAAAAATGTAAACACAAAAGTATATTAGAAAGTTGCAGAATTTTTCATTTTATATAAAACCCCAATAAAGGTAAATTCTCTCTGTTCTCCGCCATTTACAAGTCCATTTGAATAACAGCCACTAGATGGCGCCGACTGTGAAGAAATAAAGCAACATCCAGATACTGAACATTCTGCACGGTTTGAGTGACTGTTCATTGCTTCTCTTTGAGAATATTGTATCTAGTGGCAGCGATGACATCAAAGCCTCGCCATAAATGTGAATCCTGTACACAACCACCTTGCGACTTGACATTTCCAAGGCCGACTTCCAAGCATGCAGTGCATGAGATGATTACACGGGAGGAAGCTCGTGGGAATGAAATCTGTTATTCAAAGCAGAGGAGATATTTGCATGTGTACAAGCTTCCAGACAAAGGAGGTTACTCCGCAGCAGTATGTACATCATCATCCCAGTCAGACGAGCTGTCGAGCTAACAAATTATCAAGCGGTCTCTGCCCGTCATTTTGTACAGGCGTATAATTCACCGCAATAAGTAGTACGCTGCCACCAGTTTCACTGCGTTGTGTCCCCTTAAAATCACATCATCGAAATATATTACATTTTGTGTGCAATTCAGCTCCCTGGGTCCCATCATCTACCGTTTATCTTAAAGAGCGAGCTAACTTTTATTAACAAGGCTCTATAATACTGGGCATCTGACCCATCACAAGATTCCAGTAGTGAGAATATTACTACTATAATACTGCCCCCTATATACAAGAATATAACTACTATAATACTGCACCCTATGTACAAGAATATAACTACTAGAATACTGCCCCTATATACAATAATATAACTACTATAATACTGCACCCTATATACAAGAATATAACTACTATAATACTGCTCCTGTATACAAGAATATAACTACTATAATACTTCCCCCTATATACAGGAATATAACTACTATAATACTGCTCCTATATACAAGAATATAACTACTATAATACTGCCCCCTATATACAAGAATATAACTACTATAATACTGCCCCTATATACAAGAATATAACTACTATAATACTGCCCCTATATACAAGAATATAACTACTATAATACTGCTCTCTATATACAAGAATATAACTACTATAATACTGCCCCGTATATACAAGAATATAACTACTATAATACTGCCCCCTATATACAAGAATATAACTACTATAATACTGCTCCCTATATACAACAATATAACTACTATAATACTGCCTCCTATATACAAGAATATAACTACTATAATACTGCCCGCTATATACAAGAATATAACTACTATAATACTGCCCCCTATATACAAGAATATAACTACTATAATACTGCCTCCTATATACAAGAATATAACTACTATAATACTGCCCCCTATATACAAGAATATAACTACTATAATACTGCACCCTATGTACAAGAATATAACTACTAGAATACTGCCCCTATATACAATAATATAACTACTATAATACTGCACCCTATATACAAGAATATAACTACTATAATACTGCTCCTATATACAAGAATATAACTACTATAATACTGCTCCTATATACAAGAATATAACTACTATAATACTGTCCCCTATATACAAGAATATAACTACTATAATACTGTCCCCTATATACAAGAATATAACTACTATAATACTGCACCCTATGTACAAGAATATAACTACTAGAATACTGCCCCTATATACAAGAATATAACTACTATAATACTGCCCCTATATACAAGAATATAACTACTATAATACTGCCCCCTATATATAAGAATATAACTACTATAATACTGCCTCTATATACAAGAATAAAACTACTATAATACTGCCCCCTATATACAAGAATATAACTACTATAATACTGCCCCCTATATACAAGAATATAACTACTATAATACTGCCTCTATATACAAGAATATAACTACTATAATACTGCCCCCTATATACAAGAATATAACTACTATAATACTGCCTCTATATACAAGAATATAACTACTATAATACTGCCCCCTATATACAAGAATATAACTACTATAATACTGCCCCTATATACAAGAATATAACTACTATAATACTGCCCCCTATATACAAGAATATAACTACTATAATACTGCTACTATATACAAGAATATAACTACTATAATACTACCCCTATATACAAGAATATAACTACTATAATACTACCCCTATATACAAGAATATAACTACTATAATACTGCCTCCTATATACAAGAATATAACTACTATAATACTGCCCCCTATATACAAGAATATAACTACTATAATACTGCCACTATATACAAGAATATAACTACTATAATACTACCCCTATATACAAGAATATAACTACTATAATACTGCCCCTATATACAAGAATATAACTACTATAATACTGCCCCCTATATACAAGAATATAACTACTATAATACTGCTCCTATATACAAGAATATAACTACTATAATACTGCTCCTATATACAAGAATATAACTACTATAATACTGCCCCTATAGATAAGAATATAACTACTATAATACTGCTCTTATATACAAGAATATAACTACTATAATACTGCCTCCTATATACAAGAATATAACTACCATAATACTGCCCCCTATATACAAGAATATAACTACTATAATACTGCTCCTATATACAAGAATATAACTACTATAATACTGCCCCCTATATACAAGAATATATCTACTATAATACTGCCCCTATATACAAGAATATAACTACTATAATACTGCCCCCTATATACAAGAATATAACTACTATAATACTGCTCCTATATACAAGAATATAACTACTATAATACTGCCTCCTATATACAAGAATATAACTACTATAATACTGCCCCCTATATACAAGAATATAACTACTACAATACTGCCTCCTATATACAAGAATATAACTACTATAATACTGCCCCCTATATACAAGAATATAACTACTATAATACTGCTCCTATATACAAGAATATAACTACTATAATACTGCCTCCTATATACAAGAATATAACTACTATAATACTGCCCCCTATATACAAGAATATAACTACTATAATACTGCCCCCTATATACAAGAATATAACTACTATAATACTGCTCCTATATACAAGAATATAACTACTATAATACTGCCTCCTATATACAAGAATATAACTACTATAATACTGCCCCCTATATACAAGAATATAACTACTATAATACTGCTCCTATATACAAGAATATAACTACTATAATACTGCCCCCTATATACAAGAATATATCTACTATAATACTGCCCCTATATACAAGAATATAACTACTATAATACTGCCCCCTATATACAAGAATATAACTACTATAATACTGCTCCTATATACAAGAATATAACTACTATAATACTGCCTCCTATATACAAGAATATAACTACTATAATACTGCCCCCTATATACAAGAATATAACTACTACAATACTGCCTCCTATATACAAGAATATAACTACTATAATACTGCCCCCTATATACAAGAATATAACTACTATAATACTGCTCCTACATACAAGAATATAACTACTATAATACTGCCTCCTATATACAAGAATATAACTACTATAATACTGCCCCCTATATACAAGAATATAACTACTATAATACTGCCCCCTATATACAAGAATATAACTACTATAATACTGCTCCTATATACAAGAATATAACTACTATAATACTGCCTCCTATATACAAGAATATAACTACTATAATACTGCCCCCTATATACAAGAATATAACTACTATAATACTGCTCCTATATACAAGAATATAACTACTATAATACTGCCCCCTATATACAAGAATATATCTACTATAATACTGCCCCTATATACAAGAATATAACTACTATAATACTGCCCCCTATATACAAGAATATAACTACTATAATACTGCTCCTATATACAAGAATATAACTACTATAATACTGCCTCCTATATACAAGAATATAACTACTATAATACTGCCTCCTATATACAAGAATATAACTACTATAATACTGCCCCCTATATACAAGAATATAACTACTATAATACTGCCTCCTATATACAAGAATATAACTACTATAATACTGCCCCCTATATACAAGAATATAACTACTATAATACTGCTCCTATATACAAGAATATAACTACTATAATAATGCCTCCTATATACAAGAATATAACTACTATAATACTGCCCCCTATATACAAGAATATAACTACTATAATACTGCTCCTATATACAAGAATATAACTACTATAATACTGCCCCCTATATACAAGAATATATCTACTATAATACTGCCTCCTATATACAAGAATATAACTACTATAATACTGCCCCCTATATACAAGAATATATCTACTATAATACTGCCCCTATATACAAGAATATAACTACTATAATACTGCCCCCTATATACAAGAATATAACTACTATAATACTGCTCCTGTATACAAGAATATAACTACTATAATACTGCCTCCTATATACAAGAATATAACTACAATAATACTGCCCTATATACAAGAATATAACTACTATAATACTGTCCCCTATATACAAGAATATAACTACTATAATACTACTCCCTATATACAAGAATATAACTACTATAATACTGCCCCTATATACAAGAATATAACTACTATAATACTGCCCCCTATATACAAGAATATAACCATTATAATACTGCCCCCTATATACAAGAATATAACTACTATAATACTGCCGCCTATATACAAGAATATAACTACTATAATACTGCTCCTATATACAAGAATATAACTACTATAATACTGCCTCCTATATACAAGAATATAACTACTATAATACTGCCCCCTATATACAAGAATATAACTACTATAATACTGCTCCTATATACAAGAATATAACTACTATAATACTGCCCCCTATATACAAGAATATATCTACTATAATACTGCCCCTATATACAAGAATATAACTACTATAATACTGCCCCCTATATACAAGAATATAACTACTATAATACTGCTCCTATATACAAGAATATAACTACTATAATACTGCCCCCTATATACAAGAATATAACTACTATAATACTGCTCCTATATACAAGAATATAACTACTATAATACTGCCCCCTATATACAAGAATATAACTACTATAATACTGCCCCCTATATACAAGAATATAACTACTATAATACTGCTCCTATATACAAGAATATAACTACTATAATAATGCCTCCCATATACAAGAATATAACTACTATAATACTGCCCCCTATATAAAAGAATATAACTACTATAATACTGCTCCTATATACAAGAATATAACTACTATAATACTGCCCCCTATATACAAGAATATATCTACTATAATACTGCCTCCTATATACAAGAATATAACTACTATAATACTGCCCCCTATATACAAGAATATATCTACTATAATACTGCCCCTATATACAAGAATATAACTACTATAATACTGCCCCCTATATACAAGAATATAACTACTATAATACTGCTCCTGTATACAAGAATATAACTACTATAATACTGCCTCCTATATACAAGAATAGAACTACAATAATACTGCCCTATATACAAGAATATAACTACTATAATACTGTCCCCTATATACAAGAATATAACTACTATAATACTGTTCCTATATACAAGAATATAACTACTATAATACTGCTATATACAAGAATATAACTACTATAATACTGCTCCCTATATACAAGAATATAACTACTATAATACTGCCCCTATATACAAGAATATAACTACTATAATACTGCCCCTATATACAAGAATATAACTACTATAATACTGCCCCCTATATACAAGAATATAACCATTATAATACTGCCCCTATATACAAGAATATAACTACTATAATACTGCCCCCTATATACAAGAATATAACTACTATAATACTGCCCCCTATATACAAGAATATAACCATTATAATACTGCCCCTATATACAAGAATATAACTACTATAATACTGCCCCCTATGTATAAGAATATAACTTCTATAATACTGCCCCCTATATACAAGAATATAATTACTATAATACTGCTCCTATATACAAGAATATAACTACTATAATACTGCTCCCTATATACAAGAATATAACTACTATAATACTGCCCTCTATATACAAGAATATAACTACTATAATACTGCCCCCTATATACAAGAATATAACTACTATAATACTGCTCCCTATATACAAGAATATAACTACTATAATACTGCCCCTATATACAAGAATATAACTACTATAATACTGCCCCTATATACAAGAATATAACTACTATAATACTGCCCCCTATATACAAGAATATAACTACTATAATACTGCCCCTATATACAAGAATATAACTACTATAACACTGCCCCTATATACAAGAATATAACTACTATAATACTGCCCCTATATACAAGAATATAACTACTATAATACTGCCACCTATATACAAAAATATAACTACTATAATACTGCCCCCTATATACAAGAATATAACTACTATAATACTGCCCCTATATACAAGAATATAACTACTATAATACTGCCCCTATATACAAGAATATAACTACTATAATACTGCCCCCTATGTATAAGAATATAACTTCTATAATACTGCCCCCTATATACAAGAATATAATTACTATAATACTGCTCCTATATACAAGAATATAACTACTATAATACTGCCCCCTATATACAGGAATATTACTACTATAATACTGCCCCTATATACAAGAATATATCTACTATAATACTGCCCCTATATACAAGAATATAACTACTATAATACTGCCCCCTATATACAAGAATATAACTACTATAATACTGCCCCTATATACAAGAATATAACTACTATAATACTGCCCCCTATATACAAGAATATAACTACTATAATACTGCTCCTATATACAAGAATATAACTACTATAATACTGCTCCTATATACAAGAATATAACTACTATAATACTGCCCCCTATATACAAGAATATATCTACTATAATACTGCCCCTATATACAAGAATATAACTACTATAATACTGCCCCCTATATACAAGAATATAACTACTATAATACTGCTCCTATATACAAGAATATAACTACTATAATACTGCCTCCTATATACAAGAATATAACTACTATAATACTGCCCCTATATACAAGAATATAACTACTATAATACTGCCTCCTATATACAAGAATATAACTACTATAATACTGCCCCCTATATACAAGAATATAACTACTATAATACTGCTCCTATATACAAGAATATAACTACTATAATACTGCTCCTATATACAAGAATATAACTACTATAATCCTGCCCCCTATATACAAGAATATATCTACTATAATACTGCCCCTATATACAAGAATATAACTACTATAATACTGCCCCCTATATACAAGAATATAACTACTATAATACTGCTCCTATATACAAGAATATAACTACTATAATACTGCCTCCTATATACAAGAATATAACTACTATAATACTGCCCCCTATATACAAGAATATAACTACTATAATACTGCCTCCTATATACAAGAATATAACTACTATAATACTGCCCCCTATATACAAGAATATAACTACTATAATACTGCTCCTATATACAAGAATATAACTACTATAATACTGCTCCTATATACAAGAATATAACTACTATAATAATGCCTCCCATATACAAGAATATAACTACTATAATACTGCCCCCTATATAAAAGAATATAACTACTATAATACTGCTCCTATATACAAGAATATAACTACTATAATACTGCCCCCTATATACAAGAATATATCTACTATAATACTGCCTCCTATATACAAGAATATAACTACTATAATACTGCCCCCTATATACAAGAATATATCTACTATAATACTGCCCCTATATACAAGAATATAACTACTATAATACTGCCCCTATATACAAGAATATAACTACTATAATACTGCTCCTGTATACAAGAATATAACTACTATAATACTGCCTCCTATATACAAGAATATAACTACAATAATACTGCCCTATATACAAGAATATAACTACTATAATACTGTCCCCTATATACAAGAATATAACTACTATAATACTACTCCCTATATACAAGAATATAACTACTATAATACTGCCCCTATATACAAGAATATCACTACTATAATACTGCCCCCTATATACAAGAATATAACCATTATAATACTGCCCCTATATACAAGAATAGAACTACTATAATACTGCCCCCTATATACAAGAATATAACTACTATAATACTGCCCCCTATATACAAGAATATAACTACTATAATACTGCCCCCTATATACAAGAATATAACTACTATAATACTGCCCCCTATGTATAAGAATATAACTTCTATAATACTGCCCCCTATATACAAGAATATAATTACTATAATACTGCTCCTATATACAAGAATATAACTACTATAATACTGCCCCCTATATACAGGAATATAACTACTATAATACTGCCCCTATATACATGAATATAACTACTATAATACTACCCCTATATACAAGAATATAACTACTATAATACTGCTCCCTATATACAAGAATATAACTACTATAATACTGCCCCCTATATACAAGAATATAACTACTATAATACTGCTCCTATATACAAGAATATAACGGCTATAATACTGCCCCTATATACTAGAATATAACTACTATAATACTGCCCCTATATACAAGAATATAACTACTATAATACTGCTCCTATATACAAGAATATAACTACTATAATACTGCTCCTATATACAAGAATATAACTACTATAATACTGCCCCCTATATACAGGAATATAACTACTATAATACTGCCCCCTATATACAAGAATATAACTACTATAATACTGCCCCTATATACAAGAATATAACTACTATAATACTGCTCCTATATACAAGAATATAACTACTGTAATACTGCCCCCTATATACAGGAATATAACTACTATAATACTGCTCCCTATATACAAGAATATAACTACTATAATACTGCCCCCTATATACAAGAATATAACTACTATAATACTGCCCCCTATATACAGGAATATAACTACTATAATACTGCTCCCTATATACAAGAATATAACTACTATAATACTGCCCCCTATGTACAAGAATATAACTACTATAATACTGCCCCTATATACAAGAATATAACTACTATAATACTGCCGCTATATACAAGAATATAACTACTATAATACTGCCCCCTATGTATAAGAATATAACTGCTATAATACTGCCCCTATATACAAGAATATAACTAATATAATACTGCCCCCTATATACAAGAATATAACTACTATAATACTGCCCCCTATATACAAGAATATAACTACTATAATACTGCCGCTATATACAAGAATATAACTACTATAATACTGCCGCTATATACAAGAATATAACTACTATAATACTGCTCCTATATACAAGAATATAACTACTATAATACTGCCCCCTATGTATAAGAATATAACTGCTATACTGCTGCACCACTAATATTCTACTCTTATGACTGGACTTCTCCTTGTATGATTATATCAGTGCAGACAGGAGAGCTGCATACATTATAATGATCAGTATATTTACCACATGTCTCTCTCCCTATGTTTTTTTTACCTTTGCAGCAAGCTCAAGTCCAACTTTATCTGCTTCGGCCTCCAATGTCCGGCTGTACGGCCTCTCGAACAGAAACTAGGACAGGGGAGATATCAGACGTCACATTTTGGATAAATTGGGTTTTCCAGCTATATGTAAATAAAGGATAATCATTGTATTATGTTCCCCAACTTTCTAATATATTCTGTGCTTCTATACCTCTGCATTTTTAAGATCTCTGCTTACGGTCAGTGAATGGGAGCATTCTATTTCACATCCAAAGTCAGAAATCACGTCGTGACTTAATACTGATTACCATTGGTTCTAGTCCAGACAAACCTATGTGAGCCAAACACATCAGCAGCAGAAATTTCTCTCCTGTCCTGATAGTTTGTTACAATGTATCAGTGCAATGGTAGAAGACCATCAGCTATGAGAAGTATTAGATCTGCTGGGTTTCAGACTGTACATGTCCTCAGCGAGGACACCCTTTCTGTGCAATGTATGGGAGTCCCTTCAATGTTTAAACGCAGCGGGTGCTCAGTTCTGAGGTCAGGGGGAGGGGAGAAAGGATTTTTTCAATACATAATAAAAACAAATAAATAAACAAAAAGAATTCTGGGAAAACCCATTAATAATCCGTCAAAATAACAGAGAGATTGGACGCTACTTATTATAAACTACCAGGCTCAGCAGCTGCGGAACTGGATTAATTAGTTATTGATAGACATGTTACTCCCCCTAGTGGCCATAATGAGTCAATACCTTGTACTTACTTCCCATGCAAATTAGGAGAACACAATATTTTTTTTAAGACATATCTATAAGATATTACATAAATATTTTATTGGTGGGATCCCCTACGGTCACTACAAAACAGCAGCTACTGCGAGACTAGTGGCTGTGAGTGACGGATATGTTCTATGAATCCATAGGTGATCCTAGCTCATAAGGTTTTGCCCTCACCTCTCGCAGTTTGGACTGAACCCACTGACCGACAATAGCGAGGCTGTCCATGGGGCAGATAGCCCAAATCATGGTTAAGGATATGAGGAAGAGAAAGTCCAAAAAATGGCTGACACTGGCCTTCTCTGCCTGCAAGAAAAAGACGTGAGCGAGAACAGAATAAAGAATCCAGAAATATCACATTATTAGCTGCCACATTTGTAGAATAGCATTTATACTTAAACCGTATATTCACCTTGAAATATTAGTTAATAATTTATACACAAACATAATCTACATAAGAAGTGGTCACTGTGTACAAACATTACTTATCCTATACAGATGCTGAGTTACATCCTGTATTATACTCCAGAGCTGCACTCACTATTCTGCAGGTGGAGTCACTGTGTACAAACATTACTTATCCTATACAGATGCTGAGTTACATCCTGTATTATACTCCAGAGCTGCACTCACTATTCTGCAGGTGGAGTCACTGTGTACATACATTACATTACTTATCCTGTACTGATCCTGAGTTACATCCTGTATTATACTCCAGAGCTGCACTCACTATTCTGCTGGTGGAGTCACTGTGTACATACATTACATTACTTACCCTGTACTGATCCTGAGTTACATCCTGTATTATACTCCAGAGCTGCACTCACTATTCTGCAGGTGGAGTCACTGTGTACATACATTACATTACTTATCCTGTACTGATCCTGAGATACAGTCTCTATTATACTCCAGAGCTGCACTCACTATTCTGCAGGTGGAGTCACTGTGTACATACATTACATTACTTATCCTGTACTGATCCTGAGATACAGTCTCTATTATACTCCAGAGCTGCACTCACTATTCTGCAGGTGGAGTCACTGTGTACATACATTACATTACTTATCCTGTACTGATCCTGAGTTATATCCTGTATTATACTCCAGAGCTGCACTCACTATTCTGCTAGTGGTCACTGTGTACATACATTACATTACTTATCCTGTACTGATCCTGAGTTACATCCTGTATTATACTCCAGAGCTGCATTCACTATTCTGCTAGTGGAGTCACTGTGTACATATATTACATTACTTATCCTGTACTGATCCTGAGTTACATCCTGTATTATACTCCAGAGCTGCACTCACTATTCTGCTAGTGGAGTCACTGTGTACATACATTACATTACTTATCCTGTACTGATCCTGAGTTATATCCTGTATTATACTCCAGAGCTGCACTCCCTATTCTGCTGGTGCAGTCACTGTGTACATATATTACATTACTTATCCTGTACTGATCCTGAGTTACATCCTGTATTATACTCCAGAGCTGCACTCACTATTCTGCTGGTGTAGTCACTGTGTACATACATTACATTACTTATCCTGTACTGATCCGGAGTTATATCCTGTATTATACTCCAGAGCTGCACTCACTATTCTGCTGATGAAGTCTCTGTGTACATACATTACATTACTTATCCTGTACTGATCCTGAGTTACATCCTGTATTATACTCCAGAGCTGCACTCACTATTCCGCTGACTGTTAGAAATAGTCAGCAAGTTTGTTGTTTGTCACCAGACACAGCTCACAACTAAGCGTAATGCAGCTCTGAAGTATAATACATACACCATTTTTTATCTAATCTAGGCAAATGTGCCATTCAGGACTCTAGGAAAGTTGAGTGACAACCCCTTCTAGGAGCTTTGATGATAATTATTTAGTAGTTCTTTATAAAGCTCTGACATGTAGAGAAGTGTTGTCCTAAGGGCATGGGATCTGGATGACAATGCTACGGACACCTCAGCTCGGCTAGTGTGGTGCGGGTCGGCTCTCATCAGGCCCGAGCAGTTTACTTTAGCTACACAGCAATCTAGTGCCAGCTGCCTCCGTAATAAAACGCATTAACACGAACGCAGAGCTAAACATCTCTCTACGGATCGAAGCCCGGCCGCGTTTCCTCTCGTCATCGTCTTTTATGGTTACAATCGTTCTGTCAGCGTCCACGAGGCGACATAAATACCTACAGACCATTAAAGATCGTCCCAAGAACGTTAATGCCCCACCCCTCAAAACTCTGACCATTAACACCCTGCAGGCAGATAGCAGACCGGGACAGACCCTGCTCAGCCGAAGGAGGAAATCACAAGTATTGATCTGCAGCCGCTTCATAATTCACCACTGGCCTAAACCAGACAGCGAGAATATATATCATCACTATAAAAGGATCCAATTACGGTTTCATAGCCACCGCCGATACGAGGAGTCTCAACGCAGCAATCTCCAGCCAATCCCATCCCCCAAAGCTCCATACACAATAGAGTTCAGAATTCTAGATACATAAATGTATTTATATTTTTTTTTACATAGGGGGCAGTATTGTAGTAGTTATATTCTTGTATATAGGTGCCAGTATTATAGTAGTTATATTCTTGTATATAGGGGTCAGTATTATAGTAGTTATATTCTTGTATATAGGAGCAGTATTATAGTAGTTATATTCTTGTATATAGGAGGCAGTATTACAGTAGTTATATTCTTGTATATAGGAGGCAGTATTATAGTAGTTATATTCTTGTATATAGGGAGCAGTATTATAGTAGTTATATTCTTGTATATAGGGGCAGTAATATAGTAGTTATATTCTTGTATATAGGGCGGCAGTATTATAGTAGTTATATTCTTGTATATAGGGGGCAGGATTATAGTAGTTATATTCTTGTATATAGGAGGCAGTATTACAGTAGTTATATTCTTGTATATAGGGAGCAGTATTATAGTAGTTATATTCTTGTATATAGGGAGCAGTATTATAGTAGTTATATTCTTGTATATAGGGGCAGTATTATAGTAGTTATATTCTTGTATATAGGGGCAGTATTATAGTAGTTATATTCTTGTATATAGGGAGCAGTATTATAGTAGTTATATTCTTGTATATAGGGGCAGTATTATAGTAGTTATATTCTTGTATATAGGGGGCAGCATTATAGTAGTTATATTCTTGTATATAGGAGGCAGTATTATAGTAGTTATATTTTTGTATATAGGGGCAGTATTATAGTAGTTATATTCTTGTATATAGGAGCAGTATTATAGTAGTTATATTCTTGTATATAGGAGCAGTATTATAGTAGTTATATTCTTGTATATAGGAGTAGTATTATAGTGGTTATATTCTTGTATATAGGGGGCAGTATTATAGTAGTTATATTCTTGTATATAGGGGCAGTATTATAGTAGTTATATTCTTGTATATATGAGCAGTATTATAGTAGTTATATTCTTGTATATAGGGGCAGTATTATAGTAGTTATATACTTGTATATAGGGGGCAGTATTATAGTAGTTATATTCTTGTATATAGGGGCAGTATTATAGTAGTTATATTCTTGTATATGGGAGCAGTATTATAGTAGTTATATTCTTGTATATAGAGGCAGTATTATAGTAGTTATATTCTTGTATATAGGAGGCAGTATTATAGTAGTTATATTCTTGTATATAGGAGCAGTATTATAGTAGTCATATTCTTGTATATAGGGGGCAGTATTATAGTAGTCATATTCTTGTATATAGGGAGCAGTATTATAGTAGTCATATTCTTGTATATAGGGAGCAGGATTATAGTAGTAATATTCTTGTATATAGGGAGCAGTATTATAGTAGTTATATTCTTGTATATAGGGGCAGTATTATAGTAGTTATATTCTTGTATATAGGGAGCAATATTATAGTAGTTATATTCTTGTATATAAGAGCAGTATTATAGAAGTTATATTCTTGTATATAGGGGCAGTATTATAGTAGTTATATTCTTGTATATAGGGGCAGTATTATAGTAGTTATATTCTTGTATATAGGGGCAGTATTATAGTAGTTATATTCTTGTATATAGGGGCAGTATTATAGTAGCTATATTCTTGTATATAGGGGGGAGTAGTATAGTAGTTATATTCTTGTATATAGGGGCAGTATTATAGTAGTTATATTCTTGTATATAGGAGCAGTATTATAGTAGTTATATTCTTGTATATAGGGGCAGTATTATAGTAGCTATATTCTTGTATATAGGTGGCAGTATTATAGTAATTATATTCTTGTATATAGGGGGCAGTATTATAGTAGTTATATTCTTGTATATAGGAGGCAGTATTATAGTAGTTATATTCTTGTATATAGGGGAGCAGTATTATAGTAGTTATATTCTTGTATATAAGGGCAGTATTATAGTAGTTATATTCTTGTATATAGGGGCAGTATTATAGTAGTTATATTCTTGTATATAGGGGCAGTATTATAGTAGTTATACTCTTGTATATAGGAGCAGTATTATAGTAGTTATATTCTTGTATATAGGGGGCAGTATTATAGTAGTTATATTCTTGTATATAGGGGACAGTATTGTAGTAGTTATATTCTTGTATATTGGGGCAGTATTAAAGTAGTTATATTCTTGTATATAGGAGACAGTATTATAGTAGTTATATTCTTGTATATAGGGGCAGTATTATAGTAGTTATATTCTTGTATATAGGGGCAGTATTATAGTAGTTATACTCTTGTATATAGGAGCAGTATTATAGTAGTTATATTCTTGTATATAGGGGCAGTATTATAGTAGTTATATTCTTGTATATAGGGGGCAGTATTATAGTAGTAATATTATTGTATATAGGGGTAGTATTATAGTAGTTATATTCTTGTATATAGGGGGCAGTATTATAGTAGTTATATTCTTGTATATAGGGGCAGTATTATAGTAGTTATATTCTTGTATATAGGGGGCAGTATTATAGTAGTTATATTCTTGTATATAGGGGCAGTATTATAGTAGTTATATTCTTGTATATAGGGGGCAGTATTATAGTAGTTATATTCTTGTATATAGGGGCAGTATTATAGTAGTTATATTCTTGTATATAGGAGCAGTATTATAGTAGTTATATTCTTGTATATAGGGGGCAGTATTATAGTAGTTATATTCTTGTATATAGGAGCAGTATTATAGTAGTTATATTCTTGTATATAGGAGCAGTATTATAGTAGTTATATTCTTGTATATAGGGGCAGTATTATAGTAGTTATATTCTTGTATATAGGGGCAGTATTATAGTAGTTATATTCTTGTATATACAGGCAGTATTGTAGTAGTTATATTCTTGTAAATAGGGGCAGTATTATAGTAGTTATATTCTTGTATATACAGGCAGTATTGTAGTAGTTATATTCTTGTATATAGGAGCAGTATTATAGTGGTTATATTCTTGTACATAGGAGCAGTATTATAGTAGTTATATTCTTGTATATAGGGGCACTATTATAGTAGTTATATTCTTGTATATAGGGGCAGTATTATAGTAGTTATATTCTTGTATATAGGGGGCAGTATTATAGTAGTTATATTCTTGTATATAGTGGCAGTATTATAGTAGTTATATTCTTGTATATAGGGTGCAGTATTATAGTAGTTATATTCTTGTATATAGGAGGCAGTATTATAGTAGTTATATTCTTGTATATAGAGGGCAGTATTATAGTAGTTATAGTCTTGTATATAGGGGGCAGTATTATAGTAGTTATATTCTTGTATATAGGAGGCAGTATTATAGTAGTTATATTCTTGTATATAGGGGGCAGTATTATAGTAGTTATATTCTTGTATATAGGGTGCAGTATTATAGTAGTTATATTCTTGTATATAGGAGGCAGTATTATAGTAGTTATATTCTTGTATATAGGAGGCAGTATTATAGTAGCTATATTCTTGTATATAGGGGCAGTATTATAGTAGTTATATTCTTGTATATAGGAGCAGTATTATAGTAGTTATATTCTTGTATATAGGGGGCAGTATTATAGTATCTATCATCTTGAAGTTTTATTATTTTTCTGCATTCAAATAGAACATTTTGCTGGATTCCGGTTACTAGACAGCAGTGCATTGTGGGAGCTCAGATGATAGTTATACAGGTTAAAATAATTTCACTTTTGGTGTGAATGAAGAATAATATATGACAATTAGCTCAAAATCGATACAAATTAGTACAAATAAAGGATTGATACATAACTGAATATTTCATGCACTTTCATGTAGAGCAAAATAACAGAGGGTACATTTTCTTTTACATCTTTGTTCTTACTGTATGTTCAAGAATGGCGTGGGCGAGCTCGTGACCCAAAATAAATGAGAGCTGGTTAATGTCCGCCACGGCGTTCAGCATTCCCGTGAACATAAACACCTGACCGTTCTGCAAGACAAACCAGAAGACGTCACAACTCCGAATGATGACCGTGACATGTGACATACAACGATTGGCAGCAATTGATTGGGAAATTACTTACATGTGACAACTCGCGATGAATCTGATTGGGCGAGGGGAGAAGAATGAGCTATGTCCAATGATAAATAGGGGCCATTTACAGGGTGCAAATGCCCCCACCAGGTCCCCTCTGTCTTGCAGAAGCATTAAGAGGGTTTTCAAGGACTTTAATATTGATCGTGGGGTAATGACTGCCGGGACCCCCGCAGATCAGCAGAACAATGGGGCGCTGTGCCTGTGTAAGCAGCAAAGAGGAGCGCTGCGGCCTCTTCATTCTGATGATTGGCAGAGGTGCTGGGAGTCGGACCCCCACTGATCAAATATTCAAGACCTATCCTATGATAGGTCATCAATATTTAGGTCCCGGAAAACCCCTTTAACTTAAAGGGGCCTCCCTGAATGACTGATGCCCTTTAGCCTTGACCTGTATAAGGAATTTGTGTCGAAGGACGTGGAGCAGCTCAGAACTAACCTGGATGTGCAGAAAAACTAATTACTCCATGTTAACCCTCCGCTGCTCCAGGAATTAAGATTCTAGCAGCGATTCCCTCCGTGCTTCAGTGACCGCATTCTCTGATCTTCAATGAAGCCGCTAACCTCATCCATCCTCAAATTTGGACGTGCAATAAATTTTCGAATAAAAAAAATAAAAAAAATTCCCCTCTTGTTTTTGTGAGACGTAATGTTATTTACGATGCTCATGCATCGGGTTTTTTAGAAGATGCTCAGTGGAAAGAGCAAAGCCCGACCTCCCAGGGGTGCACAAACTTTAGAGGACCATACTAGCTCCCCATGGCAGCTAACCCCTTAGTGACCACCAATACGCCTTTTCACGGGGGTCAATAAGGGGCCTTAGGCTGGGCCGCCGCCTTTTCACGGCAGCCTAATCGAAGTCCTGCACTGGTGACCCGTGCATGCCTAATGACAGCCGGGCTCCTGTTCCAACGGTAGCGATCGAAATTTACTATATGGCGACCGCGGTGTTGGACGGTGACGAGCAGGAGCGGGGAACTACACGGGAGCAACAGGGAGGAGCCTAATGAACGCTGCTCAGAAGTAAACAAAAACACCCCTAAGTCTATGTCAATAAACGGCACGCTACGGGAATGTGAGTCACGGTAAGTAGCGATTTTTTCTTATCCGCCATGTGCGCCGCAGGGAGTTCCGGGTGAAAAACCTCACCAAACTGTGGTGCAGTTTTTCGCCTGGAATGTCCGCTGCGGAAAACTGCAGAATTCAGCCGGCCTAGTAGCAGAGCAGCCTCCTGGGATGACGTTTCATCCCATGCGACCGCCAATACAGCCTGTGATTGGCTGCAGCGGTCACATGGGATCGAACATCACCCCAGGAGGCCGCGCTGGATGGAGGAACACAGACTTCTGGGTAAGTATAAGATTTTTTTATTCTTTATATTCTGTGTTGCATTTTTTGAGGCGGAATCGCTGCGAACCCGCCGCTAAAAAAACGCAACAACTGCTATTTGTCGCGGGTTTTACCTCCCCATTGAATTCAATGGGGAAATCCAGTAACAAATAAGCGCCATTTACGCAAATACAATTGACATGCTGTGGAATAGAATTCCGCACCGCAGGTAGATTTCGGAGCGTTTTTTTCCGCTCATCATTTACGCAGCGTGTGGAAGAGATTTGTTCTTACTGTATTTGCTGCCGATTTTCAGCAAGGAATTCCGTTGCGAAAAAAATGCAGTATTTACGCAACGTGTGAACTGACCCATATGGTCACCCAGTTGCCTACAGTTGGGGAAATACCTGCAGCCATACTACAGACGAGAGCGGCGATATGGTTGTCATAACAATGGGGCGCGACTTTTGAACAAGTGGAACCAGTGCAGAACTTCTGATAAAGAAATATTTGGAAGTTTAATTAAATTCATGTTTTCTTAAGATTTTCCTAAAGTGGCCGACCCCTTGAAGTGTGAGAGAACCCCCCCCCCCCTCCCATCCCCCTCACTGTGCAGAGACATGCTCCACGCAATCTGGTATCAGTGACCGGATATTTGTCCATCAGTAACGTCAGACAGACCCCAGACTTCACCCTCATTTCTAGCTTAATATAAGATGATGACGTCAACATTGAACTACACTTCCCAGAATGCCTTGTTTTTCAATGGGGAAGGAAGTAGCTTACTTCCCCGCCACTGGTGTTTTAATAAAAATGAATAGAGCTGGCAGTCTGGAACATAACTGCATGAAGAGACAGGCAAGATCTGGGTTTTGTGCTCCTTGTATTCTCTGTATTTCTTCTATATTGAAGCCGGTATTTCCATGACACATATTTTCCCACACTAGGTGTCAAGACTCCACCCCTCTATGTCATTTTATATTCCCTGCACAGGCATTAGTTGGCAAGTGTACACAGTTCTGTGTCAACTAAGCTCCGCCCAGAGTGTAAAAGCATCACAAAATATTAGTGGAAAATGATGCATTATGGGAGAACACAATGTAAAAATTGAGATTTTTAGACATCTCTATTCTACATGATCAATCCCGATCTTCACAGACAGTCCTGAGGGTCATCAATGTCATATTGGTGATGACCGGAGTTCTACCTTAAGAGGTCTCTCAGTTTATATTCTTCTACGGCAACCTGTGGCTCTCCAGCTATTGCAAAACAACTACTCTCAGCATGTCCTACCTGAGTAATGTTGATGATGGAACTCGGCTATGCTGTCAAGGTTTTGTCTGTGTGCACAGTGCTGAAGGTTTTGAAGGGGTGACTAGAAAAATTCTGAACGCAGCTCTGGATGTAACTGGAGTATAATATGTAAAATGATGTTACGGGATGCGGTCATCATCCAACCACGCTTAATATAAATTTGATCAACCTTGAAGAGATTAAATTGGACATTTTTTTGACCACACAAACGGATACCTGTCCACGGTTTTAACTTCACTGCAAATAGTTTGGTTACTGGGGTTTTCCTAGGTCATAGGATCACTAGGATATGCCATTTCTTTCTGATTGGTGGCGGTCCGACCTCTGGTACCCCCACCCATATCCAGGATGACGGTGCCGCAGCCCTGGTTTAGCAATACGGCCCCTTAAAAGTATTCCCTGCACAGCGGCGCCCTGTGGCGCTGCAGGGAACTGCAGCCCAGCCACATGCAAGTGAATGGTAAGAAGCGCCGCTGTGCAGAGACCACTTTGAAGGAGCCGCAATGTTATACCAGAGGAGCGGCCCCTTCATTCTCAAGATCGGTGAGGGTGCCAGAGGTCAGATCCCCGGCGATCAGAAACTTATGGCATATACTAGCGATCCTATGAGATGGGGATAACCCTTTAAAGCGGTGATGCACTGTGGTCAGTCCCTATAATAAAGCAGGACCCCCTGAGATAATATCTGATCATGCTGGGACCCCACAAAATCAGCTGCTTGACATCTGATAATTACTCTTTGCAACAAAATTACATATCGGCCATAGAAATCAATGGTGCCCAGATCTCCAATCCGGCTCTGAACTCTGGCTGATAGTAGGGGCCCCTTTTATTACCTCCATATGTCCTAACACAACGGTCCCCAACCTACAGCTTTCTACCTTTTGCAGAACTACAGATCTCAGCATGCCATGATAGCCACAGGCCGGCTGGGAATGCTGGGAGTTGTGGTTTTGCACAGCTGGAGAGCCACAAATTGGACGCTACCGCCCGAGGGGAGAATTGTACACGTCTCACCGGCAGCACGAAAGCATTGACCTCTGGCTTGTCCACTACGTGCACGGCCCACTGGATCTTGGACACCTCGGGGAGGTCGCGGTTGCAGGCGATAAGGTGGTCGACAATCCTCTGTACAAGTTGATAACGTCCGTCCTCTGCGGGGAGCAGGACGTCCTTATACTCCTCAATCAGCTGCAAGAAGGAAACACAAGAGAATGTAGAAGATCTGAAGGTGACGGCTCAGCACATGCTACATGTAATGTCCGATCTGCTCTGCACGGGGGGCTGGAGACCATGAACCAGCGGAGACCCTAGAAAGGCGACAAGGGCCGTCTGAGTCCGGCTATCTCGAGGAGCCAACATGGGGGACGGCAGATTTGCTGCGCTTGGAGAAACCCGCTGCAATGTATTCTGTCATACGGAGAGAAAAGAAGAAGAATGAGAAATAATTGGTTTTATTGTTGGGTGCGGGAGATAATCTGCAGCGTTCTCCATACTCTGCGGAAAGACAGAACAGAAGGAGAATTCAATGACACAATGAGGAAGCGCGGCCCGAGACGGCCATTCAATCACCCACATACCATAGACAACACAGAACCTACACGTAAAACTGACACATGGAGCATTTTACCCCAAAATAAGGAAAACACCAGAAAAATATTTCAGTCATCCGTTCCAGTGTGGTTTCTTATTATATACCTGATTCCACACAACAATCTCATATCTATCTATACAATGCAAAAAATAGGCAGCAATCCAAAGCCCCAGGGGAAGGAGCTGAAACGTTGCACATGGGGCAATAAAGCACCCACCTTTTTTCACCTAAAAATAACAGAGTGCTGCCTATTTTTTTGCATTGTATAAAATTGGGATCTTGGTCTGCTCCCTTGGGCTTGCACCCACACTATACCGGTGCTGCTGGATCCAAATCCATCCATCCATGGATCCAAATCAATCCATCCATCCATCCATCCATCCATGGATCCAAATCAATCCATCCATCCATCCATGGATCCAAATCAATCCATCCATCCATCCATGGATCCAAATCAATCCATCCATCCATCCATGGATCCAAATCAATCCATCCATCCATCCATGGATCCAAATCAATCCATCCATCCATCCATGGATCCAAATCCATCCATCCATCCATCCATGGATCCAAATCCATCCATCCATCCATCCATCCATCCATCCATCCATCCATCCATCCAAATCAATCCATCCATCCATCCATCCATCCATCCATCCATCCATCTATCCATCCATCTATCCATCTATCCATCTATCCATCCATCTATCCATCCATCTATCCATCCATCTATCCATCCATCTATCTATCCATCTATAATCTTCTGTCTCTCTGATATCCATCTCCTTGGTAGATATCTTTATATATTTTGTGACAGCTCCACGACATCATTACCGGCATCTTCTCATGATGACAGAATTATTTCGCAGAGACATTGCGGTTATTTACCAGCTGTCCGTAAATAACGTTTTTGCGCGTCGAGCACGACGAGTTCTTAGCGCTCCCCCGCTGCCATTTATTGGAATACACAGCAGGAGACATTGTACAAACCAGAACCCGACATAAAGAGAAACGTCTTGACGTGTGCGGCGCAGGCGCAGATACAGCGGAGAGCAGCGAACACGTCCTGCACCATAATAAGCAGTATAATGATGAGAGATAAAAACTCAAAAACTTTCTATACATTGCACAGAATTCCAGCCATCTTTTTCTTAGTCACATCTGTTTCTGGGAAAGTTGGGTGACTATCAATAAGACCACCTACCCTTCTTTCAAAGGGCTTCCACCCAGCTCTACCAGACTACTGAATGGCAGATCTTCCTGTTTATATTGGAATATATCTCTGCTGCTGTATCACTGCATGACATGGCAGATGTGTCATTCAGGACTCTAGGAAAGCTGTGTGACAACCATTATGGCGGCCTCTAAGCTCTTTTACAGAGCTTGTCACCCAGATTCCCAAGACTACTGAATGGTAAATCTTCCTAGTCATGTAGGAATATGATCACTGTTTCCATATCCCTATAAGACTAGGCATGTGTGCCATTCAGGGCTCTAGGAAAGCTGGGTGAAAACCAAAATAATAACAACAATTGTAGCTCTCAAGGCTGGTCACCCAGCTTTCCCAAACTACTCAATGGCAGATCTTCCTAGTTACGTAGCAAAATATCCACTGGTATTATATCACTGTTTGACTAGGCACATGAGCCATTCAGAACTCTAGGAAAGCTGTGTTACAAACAATATGGCAGCCATTATAGCTCTCACAAGGCTTGTAACCCAGCTTTTCCAGACTACTGAATGGCAGGTATTCCTGTTTATATTGGGATATATTCCCTACTACATCTCTATGAATAGGCACATGTGCCATTCAGAACTCCAGGAAAGCTGGGTGCTGAGTACATGGTCTATCTGCAGGCTTCATAGCTCTATATAACGCACCCACTCTACTATTATAAGGACTATAATAGTCTGATCTTTCTTAGAGGGGAGCGGCAGCTTTGTATTGTCTTATTATAGTGACGAGTATCTGATTGTAACGAGACGATTCATCTCCCGGATCATTCAAGAAAATGTTCGAAAGAAATCTCCAGCGTCTTTATTACCGCATTAGTGTCCTGCTGACATCGCTAGTTTGGCCTTGAAAAATTGTATTTTTTTTCCTCTCCTTTAACTGAAGTCGTTCTCTCAAAATTCATTAGCTTTTCATCAAGCAGAATTGTTCACAGCTGGCACTTAACTGCGCAAATAACATCCGTTCTCTATTCCTTAAGTAGACGGCGGCGTCATTCATCTCTACTCAGGGAAACGTGAGCGCTAAGCTCGAGCTAGAAGACGCTGCGTGGAAGATGCCCTGTAGCATGGGTAGTAGTACCCTGTGCCATGCGAAGTGGTGCCCTGTCATAACACTGGAAGATTCACTATGGCAGAGCAAAGTTGCAATCATCTGTAAGCTGGCATAATGGTGGCATTACTTAACTTCTACTGATCCTGAGTTACATCCTGTATTATACTCCAGAGCTGCACTCACTATTCTGCTGATTGAGTCACTGTGTACATACATTACATTACTTATCTGTACTGATCCTGAGTTACATCCTGTATTATACTCCAGAGCTGCACTCACTATTCTGCTGGTGGAGTCACTGTGTACATACATTACTTATCCTGTACTGATCCTGAGTTATATCCTGTATTATACTGCAGAGCTGCACTCACTATTCTGCTGGTGGAGTCACTGTGCACATACATTACATTACTTATCTGTACTGATCCTGAGTTACATCCTGTATTATACTGCAGAGCTGCACTCACTATTCTGCTGGTGGAGTCTCTGTGTACATACATTACATTACTTATCCTGTACTGATCCTGAGTTATATCCTGTATTATACTCCAGCGCTGCACTCACTATTCTGCTGGTGGAGTCACTGTGTACATACATTAAATTACTTATCCTGTACTGATCCTGAGTTACATCCCATATTATACTCCAGAGCTGCACTCACTATTCTGCTGGTGGAGTCACTGTGTACATACATTACATTACTTATCCTGTACTGATCCTGAGTTACATCCTGTATTATACTCCAGAGCTGCACTCACTATTCTGCTGGTGGAGTCAGTGTGTACATACATTACCTTACTTATCCTGTACTGATCCTGAGTTATATCCTGTATTATACTCCAGCGCTGCACTCACTATTCTGCTGGTGGAGTCACTGTGTACATACATTAAATTACTTATCCTGTACTGATCCTGAGTTACATCCCATATTATACTCCAGAACTGCACTCACTATTCTGCTGGTGGAGTCACTGTGTACATACATTACATTACTTATCCTGTACTGATCCTGAGTTATATCCTGTATTATACTCCAGCGCTGCACTCACTATTCTGCTGGTGGAGTCAGTGTGTACATACATTACATTACTTATCCTGTACTGATCCTGAGTTATATCCTGTATTATACTGCAGAGCTGTACTCACTATTCTGCTGGTGGAGTCACTGTGTACATACATTACATTACTTATCCTGTACTGGTCCTGAGTTACATCTTGTATTATACTGCAGAGCTGCACTCACTATTCTGCTGGTGGAGTCACTGTGTACATACATTACATTACTTATCCTGTACTGGTCCTGAGTTACATCTTGTATTATACTGCAGCGCTGCACTCACTATTCTGCTGGTGGAGTCACTGTGTACATACATTACATTACTTATCCTGTACTTATCCGGAGTTACATCCTGTATTATACTCCAGAGCTGCACTCACTATTCTGCTGGTGGTGTCACTGTGTACATAGATTACATCACTTATCCTATACTGATCCTGAGTTATATCTTGTATTATACACCAGAGCTGCACTCACTATTCTGTTGGTGAAGTCACTGTGCACATACATTACATTACTTATCCTGAGTTACATCCTGTATTATACTCCAGAGCTGCACTCACTATTCTGCTGGTGGAGTCACTGTGTACATACATTACATTACTTATCCTGTACTGATCCTGAGTTATATCCTGTATTATACTCCAGAGCTGCACTCACTATTCTGCTGGTGGAGTCACTGTGTACATACATTACATTACTTATCCTGTACTGATCCTGAGTTATATCCTGTATTATACTCCAGAGCTGCACTCACTATTCTGCTGGTGAAGTCACTGTGAACATACATTACAGTGAGTGCAGCTCTGGAGTATAATTTAGGCTCAAGTGCAGTATAAGATAAGTAATGTATTTTCAAAGTTTCTTAATATTTTACAGTCAATCGATCACCAGGAGCAATAGTGAGAGCGACACTTCTGCTGTATAAACAATGATCATGTATTGATGAGGATTTAACCACCGAAAAGGAAGAAACTGTCAAGAAATGAGGGTCCAGAGAGAAACCGGCAATGATCTGGGATCTTAATGTATTTTTTAAAGGATGGTGAGTTTACAACAAGCGTCTCCCGCTCCCAGAGTTTGACCCCCATTTGATGACCAGTGTCCGGGGTGATACTCACGCTCTCATACTCCAGGCTGGTGAGCAGGTTGTAGTGCTCCTTCCTGAACACCAGGAGACGGCTGCGCCCCGTGATTGGAGTCTCATCCAGATTGGTGAAGTAAAAGAGAATGATGACAAATCCCAGCGCTCCGGCCCCGAGAGACAGCCGCCACTTATTCTGCCGCACGCTCTCTTTGAACAGCTGCCGCTTGTTTGCTGGAAGAGATTTCCACCATCTCCTCAAACTCCTAGAAAAAAGCAAGAGACGGAGGAGATGAGGACCAGGACGTGATATATATATATATATATATATGAGCCCCATACAGTGAACTGGTCAGGGCTCCTAAATCAGGGGCGTAGCTATAGGGGAGCAGAGGTAGCAGTTACACCCGGGCGCTGGTGTCTGAGGGCCCCAATAGGAAGACACTGTTATTATAAATGGCACATAGGGGGGGCTGTTCCAAATTCTGCATTGGGGCCCAGGAGCCTAAACCTGCTCCTCCGTCCTAAACTGCCTATTATGTCCATCAACCTCCATCAGTGCCCCGGATATTGAAATGAAGAGGAATAATAAGAACTATCTGCAGCCCCTCTCTCCCATATCATAGACTTAGTGGCCCCTGGGGTGACTGAACAGTAATCGGGGTCTGTGCCTTTATGTGAAATGAAGGGCATCATGTTGGGAAGCAGATTTGCCCATTAAATAAAGGACTTTAATTGTGTAAGTGACAATTAGGTAGGTAGCGGGTGGGTGGTGCGTTCGGGCCCCTTCTTTGCTTAGGCTCCTGACAGTAGTACCACCTGTAGTGCTTTGATGTTGGCCCTGGTGGGAACAGATCTGAATGTGACGGGAGCAATGTTATGATGTGTGGAGAAAAAAAAGACTGAGAAGTTACATAGTGGAAGGATCAGGGACAACAGCAGCACAGTGGATTTCAGGAATTGAGTGTGCTTATCTTGTGGGGGGGGGGGGTGACCTGTCCAGTCATGTGTAGATATTAGTGAGGAGAGGGCTTCATGTGACAGTGTGAGGAGGGGAGTGGAGAGAAGTGTAAGGTGAAAGACTGAAAGTTACATAGTGAAAAGAGCAGGATCTCCCAGCAGCACAGAATATTTCAGGAAAGGAATTTGCTGACCTGCCCACTCGTGTGTATATATTAATGAGAGGGCTACATGTGACAGTGTCATACTGTGAGGAGGGGAGTGCTGATAAGTGCGTCAAATACTGAGAGATACATAGAGAAAGAAGCAGCCCCCAGCAGCACAGAGTATTTCTAAAGAACAGTATCTTCTTGTGGGGCCAGGACAGGTGTATATGTGACAGGGGCAGCATCATGATGTGAATACGGAAATGGAGACAGGGGGAGGTCAGAGACTGAACGTTACATAGTGGACGAAACGGGGACCTCAGCACCGCAGAGTATTTCAGGAGACTAGTGTGCTGAACTGTTAACTCATGTATTGATGTGACAGGAGCAGCTTCATATTGCGAGGAGGGGAATTGAGATTAGTGCAAGGTGAAAGACGGAGTTACATAGAGAAAGGATCGGGCTCCTCCAGCAGCACAGAGTGTTTCAGGAGAGAATTTGTTGACCTGTCCAGTCGTGTGTAATAAATAAAAGAAAACAGCTTATACCTGACCTGCCAAGGATGATCGCAAACAGTTTCTGCACTGGTTTGATGAGGAGCCAGATATGAGGCGGTAACAGGACATGAAGGCGGCTGGAGGTGCGGATGGATCTGCTGCCCCCGGGGGGGTTCTGTACTATGGTGAGAGTCCGAGGGCTCCTTGAGCAGACACCTGAGGTGTGTATATAACTAGTATGCCAATGGTTGCCTCTATACACCGTGCTGCAGCCTGCGGGGGGCATGGCGGACAATGACGAGGTCAAGGAGCGGCCGAGCACCGACGCGGCAGGATATAGTCCAGTCTTCAGGGACTTGTTCTGCCTTCTTGTATTTGATGCATTACGAAGGGTTAATCTAGAGACTAGTCTGTTCAGGGAGCAGATCGTCCGACTGGAGATGCACAGGATCCGGGCGGCCTCCATCCTAATCCCCCTATAAAGATGGAAAAATGAACGGAAGGATTACAATGTTTCCATAGCGTCCGACACAATGTATCATGTAAAGCGCAGCCATTATAAGGTTTATATTATGGGATGGATTTATAAACAATTCTGTAATATAATGTCAGAGCTTTTATTCTGGTGCCACCGCCTGCAGGGAATCTGATCTCCCTATAGGAATCGTTACTTGTAGAATATAATCCGTTATTAGACGAGAATCTCCACGTGGAACAAGATCTACAACAATCACGCACATTATCCACAGAGAAAATCATTCCCATCATTGCCGATATCCCGCAGTTATCAAACGCCATTTAACAACCAGTATCAAAACGGATCAGCGGCAAGAGTCACATCTGAATATCATTTTACAGTTTATAATTCAGAGCTGCATTCACAAGTCTGCTGGTTGTGTTTTATAACAGTCAAACTTGATGTCAGGCAAAACCATACCTGCTTACTGAGCACCTATTAGAACGGAGACACTGAACAAGAAGGGAATACTGGGGATATTTTAGCTTTAAAGACTGTAAAATAGTGAGTGCAGCTCTGGAGTATAATGCAGCAAGACGTAACTCAGGATCAGTACAGGATAAGTAATGTAATGTATGTACACAGTGACTCCACCAGCAGAATAGTGAGTGCAGCTCTGGAGTATAATACAGGATGTAACTCAGGATCACTACAGGATAAGTAATGTAATGTATGTACACAGTGACACCACCAGCAGAATAGAGAGTGCAGCTCTGGAGTATAATACAGGATGTAACTCAGGATTAGTACAGGATAAGTAATGTAAGTACACAGTGACTGAACCAGCAGAATAGTGAGTGCAGCTCTGGAGTATAATACAGAATGTAACTCAGGATCAGTACAGGATAAGTAATGTAATGTATGTACACAGTGACTCCACTAGCAGAATAGCGAGTGCAGCTCTGGAGTATAATACAGGATGCAGCTCAGGATCAGTACAGGATAAGTAATGTATGTACACCGTGACTTCACCAGCAGAATAGTGAGTGCAGCTCTGGAATATAATACAGGATGTAACTCAGGATCAGTACAGGAGAAGTAATGTAATGTATGTACACAGTGACAACACCAGCAGAATAGTGAGTGCAGCTCTGGAGTATAATACAGGATGTAACTCAGGATTAGTACAGGATAAGTAATGTAATGTATGTACACAGTGACTGCAACAGCAGAATAGTGAGTGCAGCTCTGGAGTATAATACAGCATGTAACTCAGGATCAGTACAGGATAAGTAATGTAATGTATGTACACAGTGACTCCACCAGCAGAATAGTGAGTGCAGCTCTGGAGTATAATACAGGATGTAACTCAGGATCAGTACAGGATAAGTAATGTAATGTATGTACACAGTGACTCCACCAGCACAATAGTGAGTGCAGCTCTGGAGTATTATACAGGATGCAGCTCAGGATCAGTACAGGATAAGTAATGTAATGTATGTACACAGTGACTCCACCAGCAGAATAGCGAGTGCAGCTCTGGAGTATAATACAGGATGCAGCTCAGGATCAGTACAGGATAAGTAATGTATGTACACAGTGACTTCACCAGCAGAATAGTGAGTGCAGCTCTGGAGTATAATACAGGATGTAACTCAGGATCAGTACAGGAGAAGTAATGTAATGTATGTACACAGTGACTCCACCAGCAGAATAGTGAGTGCAGCTCTGGAGTATAATACAGGATATAACTCAGGATCAGTACAGGATAAGTAATGTAATGTATGTACACAGTGACTCCACCAGCAGAATAGTGAGTGCAGCTCTGGAGTATAATACAGGATATAACTCAGGATCAGTACAGGATAAGTAATGTAATGTATGTACACAGTGACTCCACCAGCAGAATAGTGAGTGCAGCTCTGGAGTATAATACAGGATGTAACTCAGGATCAGTACAGGAGAAGTAATGTAATGTATGTACACAGTGACTCCACCAGCAGAATAGTGAGTGCAGCTCTGGAGTATAATACAGGATATAACTCAGGATCAGTACAGGAGAAGTAATGTAATGTATGTACACAGTGACTCCACCAGCAGAATAGTGAGTGCAGCTCTGGAGTATAATACAGGATGTAACTCAGGATCAGTACAGGAGAAGTAATGTAATGTATGTACACAGTGACTCCACCAGCAGAATAGTGAGTGCAGCTCTGGAGTATAATACAGGATGTAACTCAGGATCAGTACAGGATAAGTAATGTAATGTATGTACACAGTGACTCCACTAGCAGAATAGCGAGTGCAGCTCTGGAGTATAATACAGGATGCAGCTCAGGATCAGTACAGGATAAGTAATGTAATGTATGTACACAGTGACTCCACTAGCAGAATAGCGAGTGCAGCTCTGGAGTATAATACAGGATGCAGCTCAGGATCAGTACAGGATAAGTAATGTATGTACACCGTGACTTCACCAGCAGAATAGTGAGTGCAGCTCTGGAATATAATACAGGATGTAACTCAGGATCAGTACAGGAGAAGTAATGTAATGTATGTACACAGTGACAACACCAGCAGAATAGTGAGTGCAGCTCTGGAGTATAATACAGGATGTAACTCAGGATTAGTACAGGATAAGTAATGTAATGTATGTACACAGTGACTGCACCAGCAGAATAGTGAGTGCAGCTCTGGAGTATAATACAGAATGTAACTCAGGATCAGTACAGGATAAGTAATGTAATGTATGTACACAGTGACTCCACTAGCAGAATAGCGAGTGCAGCTCTGGAGTATAATACAGGATGCAGCTCAGGATCAGTACAGGATAAGTAATGTATGTACACCGTGACTTCACCAGCAGAATAGTGAGTGCAGCTCTGGAATATAATACAGGATGTAACTCAGGATCAGTACAGGAGAAGTAATGTAATGTATGTACACAGTGACAACACCAGCAGAATAGTGAGTGCAGCTCTGGAGTATAATACAGGATGTAACTCAGGATTAGTACAGGATAAGTAATGTAATGTATGTACACAGTGACTGCACCAGCAGAATAGTGAGTGCAGCTCTGGAGTATAATACAGCATGTAACTCAGGATCAGTACAGGATAAGTAATGTAATGTATGTACACAGTGACTCCACCAGCAGAATAGTGAGTGCAGCTCTGGAGTATAATACAGGATGTAACTCAGGATCAGTACAGGATAAGTAATGTAATGTATGTACACAGTGACTCCACCAGCACAATAGTGAGTGCAGCTCTGGAGTATTATACAGGATGCAGCTCAGGATCAGTACAGGATAAGTAATGTAATGTATGTACACAGTGACTCCACCAGCAGAATAGCGAGTGCAGCTCTGGAGTATAATACAGGATGCAGCTCAGGATCAGTACAGGATAAGTAATGTATGTACACAGTGACTTCACCAGCAGAATAGTGAGTGCAGCTCTGGAGTATAATACAGGATGTAACTCAGGATCAGTACAGGAGAAGTAATGTAATGTATGTACACAGTGACTCCACCAGCAGAATAGTGAGTGCAGCTCTGGAGTATAATATAGGATATAACTCAGGATCAGTACAGGATAAGTAATGTATGTACACAGTGACTCCACCAGCAGAATAGTGAGTGCAGCTCTGGAGTATAATACAGGATATAACTCAGGATCAGTACAGGATAAGTAATGTAATGTATGTACACAGTGACTCCACCAGCAGAATAGTGAGTGCAGCTCTGGAGTATAATACAGGATGTAACTCAGGATCAGTACAGGAGAAGTAATGTAATGTATGTACACAGTGACTCCACCAGCAGAATAGTGAGTGCAGCTCTGGAGTATAATACAGGATATAACTCAGGATCAGTACAGGAGAAGTAATGTAATGTATGTACACAGTGACTCCACCAGCAGAATAGTGAGTGCAGCTCTGGAGTATAATACAGGATGTAACTCAGGATCAGTACAGGAGAAGTAATGTAATGTATGTACACAGTGACTCCACCAGCAGAATAGTGAGTGCAGCTCTGGAGTATAATACAGGATGTAACTCAGGATCAGTACAGGATAAGTAATGTAATGTATGTACACAGTGACTCCACCAGCAGAATAGCGAGTGCAGCTCTGGAGTATAATACAGGATGCAGCTCAGGATCAGTACAGGATAAGTAATGTATGTACACCGTGACTTCACCAGCAGAATAGTGAGTGCAGCTCTGGAATATAATACAGGATGTAACTCAGGATCAGTACAGGAGAAGTAATGTAATGTATGTACACAGTGACAACACCAGCAGAATAGAGAGTGCAGCTCTGGAGTATAATACAGGATGTAACTCAGGATTAGTACAGGATAAGTAATGTAATGTATGTACACAGTGACTGCACCAGCAGAATAGTGAGTGCAGCTCTGGAGTATAATACAGAATGTAACTCAGGATCAGTACAGGATAAGTAATGTAATGTATGTACACAGTGACTCCACCAGCAGAATAGTGAGTGCAGCTCTGGAGTATAATACAGGATGTAACTCAGGATCAGTACAGGATAAGTAATGTAATGTATGTACACAGTGACTCCACCAGCAGAATAGTGAGTGCAGCTCTGGAGTATTATACAGGATGCAGCTCAGGATCAGTACAGGATAAGTAATGTAATGTATGTACACAGTGACTCCACCAGCAGAATAGCGAGTGCAGCTCTGGAGTATAATACAGGATGCAGCTCAGGATCAGTACAGGATAAGTAATGTATGTACACAGTGACTTCACCAGCAGAATAGTGAGTGCAGCTCTGGAGTATAATACAGGATGTAACTCAGGATCAGTACAGGAGAAGTAATGTAATGTATGTACACAGTGACTCCACCAGCAGAATAGTGAGTGCAGCTCTGGAGTATAATACAGGATATAACTCAGGATCAGTACAGGATAAGTAATGTAATGTATGTACACAGTGACTCCACCAGCAGAATAGTGAGTGCAGCTCTGGAGTATAATACAGGATGTAACTCAGGATCAGTACAGGAGAAGTAATGTAATGTATGTACACAGTGACTCCACCAGCAGAATAGTGAGTGCAGCTCTGGAGTATAATACAGGATATAACTCAGGATCAGTACAGGAGAAGTAATGTAATGTATGTACACAGTGACTCCACCAGCAGAATAGTGAGTGCAGCTCTGGAGTATAATACAGGATGTAACTCAGGATCACTACAGGATAAGTAATGTAATGTATGTACACAGTGACTCCACCAGCAGAATAGTGAGTGCAGCTCTGGAGTATAATACAGGATGTAACTCAGGATCACTACAGGATAAGTAATGTAATGTATGTACACAGTGACACCACCAGCAGAATAGAGAGTGCAGCTCTGGAGTATAATACAGGATGTAACTCAGGATTAGTACTGTAATGTATGTATACAGTGACTGCACCAGCAGAATAGGGAGTGCAGCTCTGGAGTATAATACAGGATGTAACTCAGGATCAGTACAGGATAAGTAATGTAATGTATGTACACAGTGACTCCACCAGCAGAATAGTGAGTGCAGCTCTGGAGTATAATACAGGATGTAACTCAGGATCAGTACAGGATAAGTAATGTAATGTATGTACACAGTGACTCCACCAGCAGAATAGTGAGTGCAGCTCTGGAGTATAATACAGGATGTAACTCAGGATCAGTACAGGATAAGTAATGTCATGTATGTACACAGTGACTCCACCAGCAGAATAGCGAGTGCAGCTCTGGAGTATAATACAGGATGCAGCTCAGGATCAGTACAGGATAAGTAATGTATGTACACAGTGACTTCACCAGCAGAATAGTGAGTGCAGCTCTGGAGTATAATACAGGATGTAACTCAGGATCAGTACAGGAGAAGTAATGTAATGTATGTACACAGTGACTCCACCAGCAGAATAGTGAGTGCAGCTCTGTAGTAAGATACAGGATATAACTCAGGATCAGTACAGGATAAGTAATGTATGTACACAGTGACTCCACCAGCAGAATAGTGAGTGCAGCTCTGGAGTATAATACAGGATATAACTCAGGATCAGTACAGGATAAGTAATGTCATGTATGTACACAGTGACTTCACCAGCAGAATAGTGAGTGCAGCTCTGGAGTATAATACAGGATGTAACTCTGGATCAGTACAGGAGAAGTAATGTAATGTATGTACACAGTGACCACCAGCAGAATAGTGAGTGCAGCTCTGGAGTATAATACAGGATATAACTCAGGATCAGTACAGGATAAGTAATGTAATGTATGTACACAGTGACTCCACCAGCAGAATAGTGAGTGCAGCTCTGGAATATAATACAGGATGTAACTCAGGATCAGTACGGGAGAAGTAATGTAATGTATGTACACAGTGACTCCACCAGCAGAATAGTGAGTGCAGCTCTGGAGTATAATACATGATGTAACTCAGGATCAGTACGGGAGAAGTAATGTAATGTATGCGCACAGTGACTCCACCAGCAGAATAGTGAGTACAGCTCTGGAGTATAATACAGGATATAACTCAGGATCAGTACAGGATAAGTAATGTAAGGTATGTACACAGTGACTCCACCAGCAGAATAGTGAGTGCAGCTCTGGAGTATAATACAGGATGTAACTCAGGATCAGTACAGGATAAGTAATGCAATGTATGTACACAGTGACTCCACCAGCAGAATAGTGAGTGCAGCTCTGGAGTATAATACAGGATATAACTCAGGATCAGTACAGGATAAGTAATGTATGTACACAGTGACTCCACCAGCAGAATAGTGAGTGCAGCTCTGGAGTATAATACAGGATGTAACTCAGGATCAGTGCAGGATAAGTAATGTAATGTATGTACACAGTGACTCCACCAGCAGAATAGTGAGTGCAGCTCTGGAGTATAATACAGGATGTAACTCAGGATCAGTGCAGGATAAGTAATGTAATGTATGTACACAGTGACTCCACCAGCAGAATAGTTAGTGCAGCTCTGCAGTATAATACAGGATATAACTCAGGATTAGTACAGGATAAGTAATGTATGTACACAGTGACTCCACCAGCAGAATAGTGAGTGCAGCTCTGGAGTATAATACAGTATAATAATGTAATGTATGTACACAGATTTCTGATTATGATGTATTTAGCGCATAAAGGAATATCTAGACTGGATACAACTGTAACAAACTATTAGCTGTGAGAAGTATTAGATTAGGACAGGTTTTCAGACTCCACATCTAAACAACAATGGTTACATTGTCTGACAGCAAGCAGAGGTCTTGAAAACTGTGCCGAATGGTATTACAAAGTAGATTAGAAAGTTTATTATACAGTGATTGAACGTTATTCACATAGAACTGGCATTTCTTTTTACGCCTATTGGGAGTAAAATAAATGGCCAAGACTCACATGGCGGCACACTTGCTGAAGTGATTGCGGCGCCAACTTTACCATAAGCCGGGCATGGTGTAGACTGTCAGGGAATGCTGGTGTTTGTAGTTCCACAACTTCATTGCCTCTACAACTGTCACAGATGCCACTTCCTGCTTGTGTGGTCACCCTGCCAGGTATTGTCACACTCCCCACACAGTTACCCCAACCCCCTACTCACCACAACTCTGCAGCCAAGGAGACGTCGGGGTCATGGCCTGTCACAGACAAGTCCTTCCATTTACCCTCCGTCCACCACTAATAAAACGTCCCCAGAGAAGTCTCCAGGGTAACAGACTCACTAGAACCTGGGGGGACGGGACGGGCAGAACACACGGAGATCAAGGTTATCACGTCACTGCCATCTTGGTGCACCCGTTTCTATTAGATAGTATCTAGGTCAAGGTAAAACATTTTACTTTCAATATTATACATTAGAATATAGATACGAAACCATCACCCCAGGAGAAGCCGAGTGCTGAAATGATCTGGTTTTAACGAAAAGGAAGTCAAGTGGGTGTACAAAGATGGCCTATTTAGCTTTTCTACGCGAAAATAACCCTATGGAGGCTCAATATGACGCCTGGAAGGAAGCGTAGAGGGTGTACTAAGGTGGCTGCCGGAGACGCTGATTGGCTGTAGTTCCGGTGACGCAGGCAAAGGCTGTTTGAGCCGCAGACAACATGGCGGAGGAGACGGATGTGGACATAGAGGGAGATGTGACTGAATCCTGCAGGGGGTGAGGACTTGTAGCACGTTGTACTGTATATGATGTTCTACTGGCAGTATTGGGGGGAGGGGTGTGAGGCAGAAGAGCTTGCAATCTAATAGGCATTTATTATTTCATATTATTAGATACATAATAGAGTCTTGGCTAAGGAGCTGACAATCTAATATCTGATTACCCCGGTTCTTTTCTTTTGTGTGTATTAAATCTTGCCAGAAGAGCTTACAATCAAATTCTGTCCGTGTCTGGCCCTCCTGTGTTCATTAGATCAGGGATACGCTGCGGTGTCGCGGTTCGTTTGCAATTCGCCTGTGAATAATTTTTTTCTTGGACAACATTTTTTTTACACGACCAAATATTAATGTAAAGAAAAAAATAAAGTCCTGCCAGTAATAATCTCAGACGTGTGCGAAGCGTGAAACGTGGGCGGGGCTCCACTTACATTTTATGCCACGCCCACGTGTTGCTGATTGTTTTTTTTTTTTTTTAAAGTATTTTATAAATATTTTTTTGTTTGTACATTTTAAAGTTTTTTGTTTTTTTTTTTTTTTTTTTACTCTTTTTATGGCAAATGGACTGAATATGTCCTAAAAGATCAGCGGCGGCGGTCTGACAGAAATGTCGCGATCTACGGCAGATATGGAAGCGGCTGAGCACAGGACTGAGCGCCCCCATATTCAGCGGTTGTAGACCCATCTTTGTCTTTTAATAATGAGTTCTGCAACTTTCTACCAGACTTTGTTTGATTTCCGCATCATTTTCAAGATCTCCGTTTGCTGTCAGTGAATGGGAATATTTTTGTCTACATTCAGAAGTTGAAAACATACACACCTAATACTTCTCATAGCTGAGGTTTTATTACAATGTATCAGTCTAGAAAATCCTTTGTGAGATAAATACATCAAAAGCACAACTCTCTCTCCTGTTCTGATAGTTTGTTGCAATGTATCAGTGCAGGTAAAATGTATCAGTCTCGAGCCAAAGCTGTTTAACTCACAGAGGACTATCTAGACTGGATTCAATTGTAACAAACCCTCAGCTGTGAGAAGTATTAGGTCAGGATGGGTTTTCAGCTTCTGTGTGTAAACAGGTCGGTCGGTGTAGATCAGGGAGCTGTATACAGAGACTGCTCCACTGACCTCCTCTATATGTGTTCTACAGAACGTACGAAAGCCAGAGCTCGCCATTCACCCCCGATCACTACCTGGACTCCGTGTGGAAACGGGAAGACATGCTGACTGTAAGTAACAGAGCTCCACCTTGTCTACTGTGTCCGAGCGCATTTCAAGGGCATCTCCACTTTTATACTTATATGTATTTAAATGTTCTGTCCACTTATAAGAACCAATATTCTGCTTATATATAGAATTAATCTACATTATTACATTACTGATCCTGTATTATACTCCAGAGCTGCACTCACTATTCTGCTGGTGGAGTCACTGTGTACATACATTACTTATCCTGTACTGATCCTGAGTTATATCCTGTATTATACTGCAGAGCTGCACTCACTATTCTGCTGGTGGAGTCACTGTGTACATACATTACATTACTTATCCTGTACTGATCCTGAGTTACATCCTGTATTATACTCCAGAGCTGCGCTCACTATTCTGCTGGTAGAGTCACTGTGTACATACATTACATTACTTATCCTGTACTGATCCTGAGTTACATCCTGTATTATACTCCAGAGCTGCACTCACTATTCTGCTGGTGGAGTCACTGTGTACATACATTACATTACTTATCCTGTACTGATCCTGAGTTACATCCTGTATTATACTCCAGAGCTGCACTCACTATTCTGCTGGTGGAGTCACTATATACATACATTACATTACTTATTCTGTACTCATCCTGAGTTACATCCTGTATTATACTCCAGAGCTGCACTCACTATTCTGCTGCTGGAGTCACTATATACATACATTACATTACTTATTCTGTACTCATCCTGAGTTACATCCTGTATTATACTCCAGAGCTGCACTCACTATTCTGCTGGTGGAGTCACTGTGTACATACATTACATTACTTATCCTGTACTGATCCTGAGTTACATCCTGTATTATACTCCAGAGCTGCACTCACTATTCTGCTGGTGGAGTCACTGTACATACATTACATTACTTATCCTGTACTGATCCTGAGTTCTATCCTGTATTATACTCCAGAGCTGCACTCACTATTCTGCTGGTGGAGTCACTGTGTACATACATTGCATTACTTATCCTGTACTGATCCTGAGTTACATGCTGTATTATACTCCAGAGCTACACTCGCTATTCTGCTGGTAGAGTCACTGTGTACATACATTACTTATCCTGTACTGATCCTGAGTTACATCCTGTATTATACTCCAGAGCTGCACTCACTATTCTGCTGGTGGAGTCACTGTGTACATACATTACATTACTTATCCTGCACTGATCCTGAGTTACATCCTGTATTATACTCCAGAGCTGCACTCACTATTCTGCTGGTGGAGTCACTGTGTACATACATTACATTACTTATCCTGCACTGATCCTGAGTTACATCCTGTATTATACTCCAGAGCTGCACTCACTATTCTGCTGGTGGAGTCACTGTGTACATACATTACTTATCCTGTACTGATCCTGAGTTACATCCTGTATTATACTCCAGAGCTGCACTCACTATTCTGCTGGTGGAGTCACTGTGTACATACATTACATATCCTGTACTGATCCTGAGTTACATCCTGTATTATACTCCAGAGCTGCACTCACTATTCTGCTGGTGGAGTCACTGTGTACATACATTACATTACTTATCCTGTACTGCTCCTGAGTTACATCCTGTATTATACTCCAGAGCTGCACTCACTATTCTGCTGGCGGAGTCACTGTGTACATACATTACTTATCCTGTACTGATCCTGAGTTACATCCTGTATTATACTCCAGAGCTGCACTCACTATTCTGCTGGTGGAGTCACTGTGTACATTACATTACTTATCCTGTACTGATCCTGAGTTGCATCCTGTATTATACTCCAGAGCTGCAATCACTATTCTGCTGGCTCTAACAAGAAACAGTCATCAAGGTTGTTGACCTACATTCTCCTCACAGTTTATCTGAGCTCCTATAATACAGAGGACAGTTATTTGTTCTGCGTTCCTACACAATTCGTCGCACTGAGACACTTCAATACCTTAGAGGGTCTTCTAGTTTTGTTTATCCTGTTCTTCCTTTTTCATGAATATAATGATGCAGTAAAGACTGACACACAATCAGAGACCATTCTTTTCTGATCTGTTTTGGTTCTACAGCCGTGGACTCTGGACAGTACAATCAGTGATGAGAACCGCGCCGCCATAGAGAAGATGCTGCTAGAAGAGGAGTATCCTTTACCTGACAAGGGGCGGCAGTTTTTCCGGCTGCTCACGTTCTGTAAACCTCGCTCTCTCTCCGGTCACTGAGTTCTGAAAGGAAACTGAGTCCGGAATATCAGACGGTCATAGAACGTCTCTGAATAAATATTCCAAAACAAAGTGTTAAAGGGGATTCCAGTATCAGCAAATAAGTGTAATGAAAAGTTTCTTTTATCAATTCTTCATGATTTTCAAGATCTCTGCTAACTGTTGGTGAATGGAAACCTTCAATGTTTATTTCCAGTGAATAAAAATCTATCCAGGTCATGTGATGAACACACAGGTGCACGGCTCGTTACAAGACGCTGCTCCGATAACTGCGCTGTGAAGGTGTGCGTACACGTTAGATGAATGGGGGGGGGGGGGGGGTCCTGATTCTCCCCCGATGTCAGGGGGGATGGATTGGACATGTTGGATTTGAACATGCCTTAACCTTTCTTCCTGCAGGAAATAAGCTGCTGGTCATCCCCCTGGAAGTAATCATTGATGGTTCCTTCTTAAATGACAGCAAGCCGAGATCTTGAAAGCAATGTATGTACGAATATTGTATAAACTGTAGAATGAATCAGAGGGATTATTTAATTGTATATTAAAGAAACTTTATTAATGACACTGATATGAGGAATATATTTAATTGATGTTTTCACCTCCGACAAAACAGACAATTGCGGGTTAAAAAGTGTCCATGGACGGCCATTAGTTAACCATATTGTAACCGTCTCAGGCCCCGTGCACACGATCTGTGGTTACGGGCGCAGCCGGCCGCGGACTGTCACCCGCATTTGCGGGCTGTGCTCCCATTATAAGGTATAGGAGCACGGCCCGCAAAAAAGACAAAAATATTACATGTCCTATCATCTGCGGAGCCTTTCTACGGCACGGACACATTCCTGTAAATATACGGGAGGGCCATAGAAACGAATGGGTCCGTAATTATGGACTAAATCTACGGTCGTGTGCATCATGGGGCCTTCAGAATTGGGTAACCTGATCCTTTTTTGTTGAAAATATTTTTTTTACTTTTCTGGAGAATTTGATGAATGACCAGATAGGAGGTGGAGGTTTCCTCCCGATATTACGAATATATTTCATGAATTTGGGCTCCTTTTTGTGTTCGATGTGTTTTATTTGGCCCCTCTGACACTTTTCTACTACACTTTATTTCTTGACTTTCTGCTGTTGCTAGCGGAGATCCCCGCAGCGTTTGAATAGTCGGTGTAAAGACTCTGCTGCCAGCGGGCGGCGTCAGGAAGGTCTCTGCCTCTATACAGTCCTCTATAGCAGTGATCCCCCAACCACCGGCTGCGGACCAATACCGCAATTGCCGCAGGGAATTTCGGGCGAAAAACTGCACCAAACTGTGGTGCAGTTTTTTGCTCAGAATGTCCGCTGTGGAAAACTGAGTATTTAACCGGCCTGTGATTGGCTGCAGCGGAGGTCACATGGGATGAAATGTCACCCCAGTAGGACGGGCTGCAGGAAGAACACAGACTTCTGGGTAAGTATATTTTTAGTTTTTTTTCTGAGTTGCGTATTTGCAGCGGAATTGCCGCAATAAACGCAACAACTGCTGTTTGTTGTGGGTTTTACCTCCTCATTGAATGCAATGGAGAAAACCTGTAAAATAAGCAGCGATTACGCAAATACAATTGAAAATAAAACTCAGCATCGCAGGTAAATTTCTGAGCAGTTCTTGCGCTCAGTATTCACGCAACGTGTGAACTGACCATAATTCCACCCCCCCCCCTCCCTGAAAAAAATTTCTTGGTGCAAAAACGGTTGGGTCTATAGAGTATCAGGCAGAGAAGAGAATGTGATGAGCTCTGCCGCTGTCCAGTCTATAATATGTGACCGGCGCTTCACTAGGAGAAGGAGCGCAGGTCTAGCGAGGGGACATGGAGCCGCCACCAGACCTGCGCTTCTTCTAGTGAAGCTCCGCTCACATATTCTAGACCGGTCGGCAGCAGAGCTCCTCACAATCTCTTCTCTGCTGCTGCCTGATACTCTATAGAGACTGTATGGTACATAGAGGCAGAGACCTTCCTACGGGCAGATTGAATATTACATACAGTACCGGCAAACGTCACACACGGTAAGAGACGCCTCTAGCGACTGCCAGAATCGGGAAGTGTGAGAAAATAGATGTGGACGGTTTCACAAGAAAAAAAAAAAGCAGCAAAAAAAGTTACTTTGAGGTGAAAAGATTTCTAGGAGTTCCGGATTCACATAGTGACAAAATAGCAGCTCAATTATTGCATTTTTTTTTCGTTACACTTTAGCTAATGGCCGTCCATGGACACTTTTTAACCCACAATTGTCTGTTGTGTACGCGGTGAATACATTATTACATGTATTCCTCATATTCGTGACGTTAATAAAGTTTTTTTTTCTTATTTTTATAAAATGATTAGCGCACAGTTGGTGGGGGTGAGGGTTTGGCTTTTGTGTCTACACCGTCCTGTTGTGTAATAAATGTGTCCGCCTGTGTTATGAGAGACGTGTTCCGACCAAAAGAAAAAACCTCTCTCCTCCGTCTGCTGCTTCTGGTCTTATAAAATTCTCCATCATGTTCGAGTTCTGTGCCGAATTATCAGACTACGGATTACCGGATTCCGGATTAGCGGGATATCACTGCGCGGCGCTGCGGCCGGCGTTGTTGTATTACATTTTTTTCTTACGATTCTTCCTTAGCTGCTGCCAGATATTATTTCTCTGACAAACCTCCCGCAGCCAAGTTCTGGTCTGAAGCTAAAGATGAAGACAAACCCGGCATCAAGAGGTTCAGTACAGACCCCGATATCCCTCATGTTGTAGCAAGTGGGACGGGGGGCAACTGGGAGATCGGGAGGGGGTAGTGGTAACCGGAGCTGATTCTGGAACAGTCTGATCAATGACCCCCACAGCTCCACATTCTCCTTATAAATTACACGGTCGCACGTCTATAACCAAATCATGGAGACGGCCGGGCTGCCCTGTAATGTAGCGGTGGTGAACGGCGCAGCTAAGAGCCATGCGGTTTTTGGCTGCCTGGTTTGTACAGGTGAAGCAGATTGCCCTGTATTTTTTTTACATGTACAAGCAGCGCAGACAAAAAACGCACAGAAACCGCGGTAAAACTGCGTTTGGTTTTGCCGCTCTCGCTACTACTGTGCGTACAGATGCCCTCAAATTACTAAAATGTTATGAAATCGCCCCGTCACGATAATTAAAGAATTGTCCAGTTTAGAAAACCCATTTCCATACCTCCTATTAGGGAATTATGAGGTAATATCGGGGGGTCCTCTGTTCAGGATCCTCATCTCTAGGTCAGGGTGGAGAGCGGTTACATAGAGCATCTCTCTCTCTCTCTCTGGAGCACCTGCCCTGTATTACACAGACAGCACATTGATATGAATGGACACTGTGTAATACTTAATTTCTCCTCTGGTGGCGCTGCAGAGAAATTGAACACTTACTGCCAGGTTACCCACCGATCACAACTGATCTCTGGGGTTCCCAGCAGGGGGACGCTGTGTGATCTGCTTATTGTCAAGGGACCTTCTAACAGGTAGAGATTGTCCAGAGTGGAGACCCCTTTTATTACCAGCAGATTGCTCTAGGGATAATGTCACGGGTTTATCATCGGCAGCTCTGTGTTACATACAGTGTGTTCTCTCTTTCAGGAGTCCGCAGAAGAAAGTGACGCGAGTTCCGTAAGTAGCGAGAGAGACTCCGTGATCGCATGTAGTTCTTGTATGAGCGCTGGTAATATGTAAGGCTTTCAATTAAAGGGGTTCTCCTCCCCCTAAGTAAAGTTTATTCATTGTATATTGAACATATCTCTAAAATATTTTGTTTCTCATTTCCTCACCGTTTTCAAGATTTCTGCTTGCTGCAAGTGAATGGGAACATGCTTGTTTTACATTCAAAGGCTGAAAAGCTGTACAGACCTAATACTTCTTACAGCTGGGGCTTTGTTACTATTGTCTCCAGTCTAGACTGTGAGCTAATTAGATCAACACAAATCTCTATCCTGTCCTGATAGTTTGTTACAATGTATCATTGCAGGTAAAATGTATCAGTCTGGAGTCCAGACTGTTTAGCTCACAGAGGATTGTCTAGACTGGATACAATTGTAACTATCAGGACAGGAGAGAGATTTGTGCTGCTGATTTGTCTAGACAAGATGCAATTATAACAAACCCTCAGCTGTGAGGTTTTAGGTTAGGACTGGTTTTCAGATTCACTGACCGCAAGCCGGCATCTTGAAAAGGGTGAAGAATTTAAACATAAAGTGCATTAGAAAGTCTCTGGTCGTGCTTTTTAATTGTAGTGCGTTCATGAACGGATGTGTAATAATTACATTTTCTCTAATTGCGCGACATAAACTTGTGGTGTAGGAATATTATGTTAGGAAGCTGCAGAACTTCTTCTTATTCTACGATAAATAACACCTCTTCAGAAAGAAATCTGAAAAGTGTCAGCTTGTCCCCAGTCTCCTTTTGTACTGGTTTTCATAAGTAAGTGATCCTCAGTGGGAGGGGCATTGACAACTTGCAGAAAGACATGTGTGTGTGTGTGTATATATAAAAAAATCCAATGTGTACTCGATCAGAATACAGAGTCCTAGTCTTTCTGCAGGCGGATAGGTCCGCGGTGCAGTGTCGGTGCAGCCCGCTGTTCTGGTCCCTGTAGTTCCACAGTTACTGCTTGTCCTCCAACATCGACAATCCTGGCAGCAACCTGAGGGTCAGTTCACACTGAGTTTGTTTGCAGGCAGAAAATTCTGCCTAGAAAAATCAGCTCTGGCTTTTGGTTTTGCCCCCCACGCCTTTTTTCCGTGATTTTTGATGTGTTTTTTTAGGCTTTTTTTTTTTTTTTTTTATTTTTTAGCTATTTCTTCAACAGAGGGAATAGCCGCGAGCGTTTTTTGCCAAAAAATGCGTAAAAAAATCGTGGCAAAAAAAATGCATTTATTTCCGTCTCCCATTGATTTCAATGGGGTTTTTGAGGCTGGAAAACGCCTCAAGATAGGGCATGTCACTTCTTTTTACCGCGAGCGTTTTTTTTTTGCTTGCGGGAAAAAAACGCCTCCACCTCCCATTGAAATCAATAAGAGGCAGTTTATGCTATTTTTTGCCGCGGTTTTTGCCACGGTAAAAAAATTCAGTGTGAACAGGACCTTAAACTCCAACATGTAAAAAAAGCGGGACATAGTGCAGCACCTTCCACACCGTGTAGTTCACGCTTCTTTTATTCCATACTTACAAGAAGAACCTAGTATCAAAAGGATAAAATCAGATGCCCCAGAGGAAGCCGGGAGGGCGAAACCCAGGGTCGGGCGCGAGTGTTTGGCGTGCCGCTTGTGCATCACTGATTTTATCCGTTTTTATCCTTTTGATACTATGTTCTTCTTGTAAGTATGGAATAAAAGAATTGTGAACTGGACGGTGTGGAGGTGCTGCACTATGTCCCGCTTTTCTTCCCTGTTGGAGCTTTAGGTCACTGCCAGGATTGTCGATGTTGGAGGACAAGCAGTAACTGTGGAACTACAGGGACCAGAACAGCGGGCTGCACCGACCCTGCACCGCGGACTTATCCGCCTGCAGAAAGCCTAGGACTCTGTATTCTGATTGAGTATTCATTGGATTTTTTCTTTTCCTGCGCCGTCTGAGCGGTAAAATCTTTTTGTTTTACTTTACATATATATATACATTGTAACTTCTCTGTGCGTTTCTGTTCTCTGGATGTGTCGCTTCTCCTTTCAGGGTCAGATCTCCGTCTAAGCCCGGCAGCGGCTCCGTGAAGTGGACTGCGGAGGAGAAAGCGCTGTTTGAGCAGGGACTGGTGAGCGTTCTTATGACCTATTTCCTAGAATTTGTTTTGTAAGTGACGCCCCCCCCCCCAGATGATCTACGGGATTTATTATCGTCAGCGCATCGCACGTTCAGCCCCGACCACTACTAGTCTGTGATCTGACCCGTGCCAGTCTGTGTGATCTGACCAATACTGTGTGATCTGACCAATACTGTGTGATCTGACCAATACTGTGTGATCTGACTGGTGACTGGTACCAGTCTATGTCATTTGACCACCAGCCGTCTCTGTGATCTGTCCGCTACCAGTCCATTTGATACTAACGCAGCACTGACTACACGTTCCTGACAACCGGCACATGGAAATCTATTCCATCTCACAGCCACAGCAGCCAGGAAGCGGACGCGCCTATGCCATAATTAAAGAGTGACTCTCCAGATGTTTTTGGGAAAGTTGGGTGACCAGTTTTGCTGCTGTTGCAGCTCCCTCAGGGTTGTCACCCGGCTCTCCGAGATTCCTGAAATCAGATCTGCATTTTTTATCATCATGACCTTTGACTTGCGTTGCACGACGTCCATTCAAATAAAAGGGCAATGGTGTAATCGAGGGTGATGTCATGTCCCCAGCTCAGGAGCTTCATTTGCAGTTGCTCTCCACGCTGGCTGACACACGGGGGGGGGGGGGGGGGTCCATCGTTTGGGGGAACGACCTTTCCATGACTTCCATAGGCTCTGATAGGGGTGACAGATTCCCTTTAAAAATCTAAGGCAAGTTGTATTTGTGTCTCTTCATTGATCCGGTTTATATTTTCGTTTCTCCTCTTAGGCCAAGTATGGCCGACGTTGGACAAGTATTGCAAGACTGATCGGGAGCCGCACGGTGCTGCAAGTCAAGAGCTACGCCAGGCAGCACTACAAGAATAAGGTCCGCGCTTACCCTATAATAAGACGCATGTATTCTTAAAGGGGCAGTTCCACTTCTGCTAACAAACGCCTGAGTATATCCTATGTAGTTATATCCATACGAGCCCGGCAGAGCAATGACAGTAAATGTCATCCATATATGTATCCCTCTAGGCAAGTATGAACCGACCTGTGTAGAACGTGACCTAGGCAATCCATTGCCCCTGTGCAATATGGTGTCCAACATTTTTTAAGGAAAGTTTGTGAACTTTGCATCCAATTCTCCATCTCTCCCCTCTTCTTTAATGTTAGTTGTTGTCTAATTTAGAAAACTTATTTCCATACACCCTATTAGAGAATTCTGGGTTAATAGAGGGGGCGGGGGGGATCCTCTGTTCAGGATCCTCATCTCTTGGTCAGGGTGGAGAGCGGTTACATAGAGCGTCTCCCTCTGGAGGACCCGTCCTGTATTACACAGACAACATATTGATATGAATGGGCACTTTGTAATACTTCATTTCTCCTGTGGGGGCGCTGCAGGGAAATTGAACACTTACTTTCCCCACAGATTGCAGCTGATTGGGGGGGGGGGTCACATTGTGATCTGCTTATTGTCAAGGGAGCCTTCTTACAAGTAGGGATTGTCCATAGCGGAGACCCCTTTAATAATATACAGTTCCGTTTGTACAGTGTAAGGTGGAAGACGGAGAGAAGGATTCCAAGGTGGGTTCTGCAGTTCTTCATCTGCTCCGTCTAGAGGATCCCGACAATGAGTCCCCCAGGGGAGATGAACTGTCCGTATTCCGAGGCCGAGCCGACCCCAACCTCAACGCTGTAAAGATCGAGACGTTATCAGACGACGAAGAGATCGACATAACGGATGAGATGGAGGAGGAGCTAACGGATAATGGAGACCTGCACCAACCATCAATGACTCCAGCTGAGGAGCCCGGTCCCTCCGTCACTGAGCAGAGTCAGCAGCAACACGAGGAGGAACCAAGGACTGACCAGCTGTGTCTGCTGACGGACCTAGATGATGCTTGCGCTCTCCATGCAACTCACAGCGACACTCCGGCCCCCAGTCCCCAAGAGGAAGCGGTCAGTCCCGTCACTCCACCTACAAACACCCACGACCAGGACGTCTGCCCTTCTTCATTGCCTTCCCCCCCACCCTGTGAGCAGGAAGAAGTGGACGAGATCAAACCTCCCGATCAGGAAATGGAAATAGAGACAGAGTTTATTTCCGAGGAAGAAAAGCAGGCGATCTCTGAATTTTTCGAGGGCCGACCAGCGAAAACTCCAGAGCGTTATCTTAGGATCCGCAATTACATCTTGGATCAATGGTAAAGTACTAGTAATGGTCTAGAGATGCAGCTTCGTACCACTGAGGGAACCCTAACTTTTAGTCATTTAAACATCATCTCTTTCTATGCTCCGGAGTCCAGTGGGCGGTCCTATTGAATGATTGACAGCCTTCCCTGTATGAGTGTATAGCTGTCAATCACCGAGCAGGACCGCCCACAAAACTTTAAATCTATATAAACCTTTTCAGCTCCTCTATGACCTGCAGATCGGGCACCGTGCTCACCGTGACAGGTTCCCTTTAACGAAATTTCTTTAAAATGTAACTCCACCCAAAACATTTGTTACCCTAGAACTTATCTGGGTAGCGATTCTACATGCACCAATCTCCCCAGATACTGTTTTATCTATTAAAGGGGTTTACAGTTATATATCAATAAAATCGGTTGTACAGAATTAGAAATATGGCGGCTTTCTTCCAAAAACAGCGCTACACCTGTCCACAGGTTGTATGTGGTATTGCAATTCAGCCTCATTCACTTCAATGCAGCTGAGCAACCCCTTTTAAGCTTCATTATTTCATAAGAAGTTCTGCATTTTACTAATATACTTTGTGCTTCAATTTTATTACTATTTCAAGACCTCTGCTTGCTGACAGTGAATGAGAATATTCTTGTTCACATCCGGAAGCTGAAAACCTCTCATGACTTTGTACTTCTCACGGCCAGGGGTGTAGCTATAGGGGGTGCAGATGTTCTCTGGTTCTCCACAGGCTCCTCTACCACATACGAAGACATCAGTATTCTAAATGGCACGTGGTAGGACGGGGCCCTGTTTATGATTTTGCTAGCCCTCTGCTCACAGCTGAGAGTTTGTTATAATTGTGTCCAGTCTAGACAATCCTCTGTGAGCAGCACAAATCTCTTTCCTGTCCTGATAGTTTGTTACAATGTATCAGTGCAAGTAAAATGCATCAGTCTGGAGTCGCTGCTGTTTAGCTGACAGAGGATTGTCTAGTCTGTGCCGGTATCCAGGACGGGCTGTAGCTCCCACCTCATGGCCAGGCAGACCCTTGTTGAGTTATACTTGCCTATGTCACAGGTTCCTTCTTGCCTATTTACAGTGAAAATGTAAAAAACAATTTCTAATATCTCACTTGTATGTGGAGATCTGATCGCTTGAAGTTACAGGCCCAAAGCCTGAGGCTGCACTACTGAGAGATCTGATGACTAGTCAGGAGCAGTGTAGATTCACATCACCATCCACATGACCGTCCACATCAATTATCACGTCTCTGTCCACATCAATTATCACGTCTCTGTCCACATCACCGTCCACATCAATGTTCGCATCACCGTCCACATCAATGTCCACTTCACCGTCCACATCAATGTTCACATCACCGTCCACATCACCGTCCACATCAATGTTCACATCACCGTCCACATCACCGTCCACATCAATGTCCACTTCACCGTCCACATCAATGTTCACATCACCGTCCACATCAATGTTCACATCACCGTCCACATCAATGTTCACATCACCGTCCACATCAATGTTCACATCACCGTCCACATCAATGTTCACATCACCGTCCACATCAATGTTCACATCACCGTCCACATCAATGTTCACATCACCGTCCACATCAATATTCACATCACCGTGCACATAAAATGTAAATATTCAGGCCCGGTAGGATGTAGATATTGATGTAGATGGTGATGAGCTTCACCTTCTTTCTTTCTCGTTCACAGGAGGAATTGTAAGCCAAATTATTTAAACAAAACATCCGTGCGTCCGGGGCTGAAGAACTGCGGCGACGTGAACTGCATCGGGCGCATCCACATGTACCTGGAGTTAATTGGAGCCATTAATTTTGGTTGCGGTAGGTCAGCACAAGTCACGTTGTACCAAGTAATTCCTGCACCCGTCCTTACCAAACACTCACCCGACTTTCTGCACATTTCCAGAGCAAGCCGTCTACAACCGGCCGCGACCGCTCGACAAAACAAAGTCGAAAATGGGGAAGGACACCTTGGAAGCCTATGAGTTGGCTCATCGTCTGCAGTCTATGGTACGATGAAGTATCCTGGGTTCAATATATGTCTGTGGTCTGTCATTGTGTCAAAATTGTGAATGCAGATCTGGCTGTGACTGGAGTATAATCAGCAACGTTCTTCTCTGTTAAGATTGAACGCCTCCGTCACATTTGATGTGTAGAATCCACCATCAAAATGATGGCAACCTCCAGGGACCCCATTATAAGCCACGGGAGTCCGTCGGTCGCCATTTGGATCCATTGTGCAACGGATTCAGCGCAGCGTTATGGCATCTGTTATAAACGGAAGCTTTGACGCCAATGTGAACATAGCCTTACTCAAGAACGTTCCCAGTTCAGTAGAGCAAAGTAAAAAAAATCCTTTTTTTAGTGTGAGATGGGAAACGAACAGAACTGTAAATGCAGCTTTGGATGTGACTGGAGTAGAGGGTATGATGCAACTAGAGATCGGTAAAACAACGTATTTGCAGAGTTGTCGATTATTATATACAGACGTACAACCGGCACTTTACAGGGGATTGTGCAGATTTCATTTCTTGAGACTGAATAATATTAGAATAAAGATCATCTTGTTCCTCTGCCAAAAAGATTCAATGTTTTTTTATTCTTTTTTTTATTACAAATCTCATGAATAGTGCAGCTTGCGGTTTTGGCGGGAGATTCTTATAAAGAGCGTTGTTTTCTGAGTGCCGTTCTTATGGCTTTCCGCGGTTTTATATTGTCTCGTGCGCGGCGGCGGCGGCCGGGGGAGATTAATTCACTCCTGCCCTTTTATGCCGCTCCGGGGAGAGTGAAAAATGGAGAAAATGAAGCCGGTTTCAGGCAATTTCACACAAAATCAATGGAGATTAAAGAATATTTTACCGTTTTTCTTCGGGAACAAACACATTTCTTATTTATATCATCGGCCGCGGAGCCAAAAGTGCCTTTTATGGGACCTGGAGGATTTCCAGCTGGAGGCGCCAGGAATGACGGCCATATTACTGCACAGGACAGGGACTGCGTCCTAAAACTCTGCAAACAGGAACGAGAAGTAAAATACGCATCAGGACGGCAGCGGAGTTCCCCCATAGATACTCCTCTTATTCACAGAGATTCTGCAGATTTAAAGGGGGCTTCCACTTTTATGTAAAGGTTAAACGTTGTAAAGCGAAACGTTCTGCAACTTTCTAATATACTTTGTGTTTCAATTCCTTACAGTTTTCAAGATCTCTGCTTGCTGTCACTTAGTAGCAAACGTTATTGTTTATTTCCAAAAAAATCTGTCACGTGATGTGTCACACAGGTGCACGGCTCGTTACAGTACAGTTCTCAAAATTGTGTCTTGCAACGAGCCATGCACCTTTGTGTCCATCACAGGACAAGGACAGCAAGATCTTTGCTTGGAGTCAGTGAATGTTTGCATGCAGAGTCTGAAATCAGGTACAGTCCAAATACTTCTCACAGCTGAGAGATTGTTACAATTGTATCCAGTCTAGACAATAATCTATAAGCTTAACAGACTGGATTCCAAGCTAATACATTGTACCTGCACTGACACATTGTAACGAACTAGCAGCCAGGAGAGAGATTTGTGCTGCTGATGTGTTTTACCTCTAGACTGGACACAATTGTAACAGACCCTCAGCTGTGAGCAGTAATAGCACAGGGTGACATTTCGGCCTATGGGTGTAAAACAATCATTTTTCCCATTCAGCGACAGCAAGCGGAGTTCTTGAAAATGGTGAGGAATTAAAAAACAAACTATATCCGAGAGTTGCAGAACTTTTCAAGATTAGAGTTAATTTACATAAAAGTGGAAAACCCCTTTAACCCTCTCATGTCTGAAGGTGTAATAGTTACGTCCTGGCGGTGAAGAGGGTGAAATTGACCATACGATAGAGATTTGGGCCGATTTTAGATCATTTTCGGTCGTTGTCGGTGTTATCCTTGGAAAGTTCTTCATATTAAACGACAGCTCTGCGGCCTGTCAATAAGAGACCAGGCCACAGATCCACTCGGAGATCGATCGCAGAGTTCGATCGGCGATTTTTAGTTTTTTATGGCGGCGTCCAAACTACAACCATCACAGACCGACCATGGAAGACAAGTCACGCGGAAAACCGCCAGTGTATGGCCTTTGTATGGCAGCTTAAATCTATATTTCCATTGCCAATAGCCGGTCACCAATCGATAAGGGATTTCCTATACAATAGAGTGGTCCTGACCTCCCTGCTATAGCGCCCCCTAGTGCATGATCAGTGCAAGGAGAATTATTTCTTAATATTTTATTATTCGTTTCACCTAATTTCTCAAAAGAAAAATACATTTATGTTCTATTCACACATCGCAATTACGTAACGTTCCATTCAATAACCGTCCTGTTGCTTTTTGTACTAGCGCACCAGACGAAGACGCGTCCGAGACCCCTGGGGAAACTGGTGCGACGCTAGAGATCTTGAAGGACAGACCTTTGAGGTAGATGGATGCCTTCAGAATGAATTAATGATGTGTAGTAAAATTGTAACTCTTGCTTAAAGGGGTACTCCCATCTTATAAAGTGACATCACTAGTATAACCCATCACTTCACGAGACCCCCACCGATTCTGATAATGAACAATGTAGGGGCCACAGCGTTCGAGCCCTGCAGCCCCTTCATTCGGTAAGGGGATCCCAGAAATCGGACACACAGATCAGAAAGCGATGACGTATCCTATCCATATGCCTTCACTTTATTACATGGGAATATCCCTTTAAAGGAAATCTCCAGCTTTTTATAATCATGTTGTTTTTAGTTCCAGAATTTTGGACTGATTTATTTTTTATTACATCTTCAGAGCTTTGCTTTGCTGATACAGAGCTCCAAATCCCCTGCATAGATATATGATAAAATTCTGTTTAACTGCAGCCACCACTAGGGGGAGCTCACTGTATACTGTTCTACATAGAACTCCATGATAATACAGTATACAGTGGGGTGCTGAGTGGATCTGGAGTCTAACCGTACATTACAGGGTTAATTTATCATGCCTGAGGAGAACATAAACTGTAATAAAACCACCTTTCTGTGTATCAGCATCTCTCGGCAGAAGAGCTAGCAATCAAACGTGAGAAGATCAAACAGTCAAAGTGCCCCAAAGGCTCGAGAACATCCAAGAGGTGAGAAAACATTCGGTACTGCGTCCTGCAGGGGCGTAAGACACATTAACCCCTTAGTGACCACCAATACGCCTTTTCACGGCCGTCAATAAGGGGCCTTAGGCTGGGTCGTCGCCTTTTCATGGCAGCCTAATCTAAGTCCTGCACGGGTGCCCCATGCAGGCTGGAGCGGGTGCTCGGCTGTCTGATGACAGCCGGGCTCCTGCCCCAACGGTAGTGATCGAAGTTTACTTTGATCGCAGCCGTTTAACCCCTTAAATGCTGCGGTCACTAGCAACCGCAGCATTTACGTAGTTTACAGAGGGTTGGAGCTCCCTGTCTCTCCCATCGGCGGCCCGCAAATGAAATTGCCGGCCTCCGATGGGGTACCATGGCAGCCGGGGGCCTAACAAAGCCCCCCAGGCCTGGCCTGGCTATATACCTATTAGGAAGTGCCAGAGGCACGGCCTAATAGACTGACTGTCAGTTTTACCCTGACCGTCAGTAATGCTCTGATATACTAAGTATATACCAGACCATTATATCTGCGATCTCTAAAGAGTGAGACTGAAAAAATAAGCAATAAAAGTGAAATAAAAATTATTAATAAAGATTACAGAAAAAAAAAATGTTTCCATTAAAAAGTAGTTTTTTATTTCGTAAAATTGAACGCCGTAAAAAAAAACCTCAAAAACTATGGCGGAATTGCTATTTTTTCCATTGCCCCCCAGAATAGTAATAATCAAAGTTAATCAATAAGTTCCGTGAACCCCAAAAAAGTACCAATGAAAACTGCGTCTCGTCGGGCAAAATACAAGCCCACGTATCACCACATTGACGGAAAGATAAAAATATTACGGTTCTTGGAAAGCGACGAGGCAAAAACAAGTCATTTTAGTTCAAGAGTTTTTATTGTGCAAAAGTCGTAAAACATAAAAAACCTCCACGCATGCGGTATCGCCGGAATCGTACCGACGCACAGAATAAAGGTGACGTGTTAATTACGCCGAACAGCGTAAATTTAAACCGCATAGAACTATGGTGGAATTGCTGTTCATTTTTATACCCCCTCCCCCCAAAAAAAAATAAAAGAAGAGTTCATAAAAGTCAATCCAAAAATGGGGGGCGCTGGTGCTGGCACTGCTGCGGGGGGCGCTGGTGCTGGCACTGCTGCGGGGGGCGCTGGTGCTGGCACTGCTGCGGGGGGCGCTGGTGCTGGCACTGCTGCGGGGGGCGCTGGTGCTGGCACTGCTGCGGGGGGCGCTAGTGGTGGCACTGCTGCGGGGGGCGCTAGTGGTGGCACTGCTGCCGGGGGGTGCTGGTGGTGGCACTGCTGCCGGGGGTGCTGGTGGTGGCACTGCTGCGGGGGGCGCTAGTGGTGGCACTGCTGCGGGGGGCGCTAGTGGTGGCACTGCTGCCCGGGGGCGCTGGTGGTGGCACTGCTGCCGGGGGCGCTGCGCTGGTGGTGGCACTGCTGCGGGGGGCGCTAGTGGTGGCACTGCTGCGGGGGGCGCTAGTGGTGGCACTGCTGCCGGGGGGCGCTGGTGTTGGCACTGCTGCCGGGGGCGCTGGTGATGGCACTGCTGCCGGGGGCGCTGGTGGTGGCACTGCTGCGGGGGGCGCTAGTGGTGACACTGCTGCGGGGGGCGCTAGTGGTGGCACTGCTGCGGGGGGCGCTAGTGCTGGCACTGTGTCTGGCTGTTGTAAGGGGGTACTGTACCTCTGTAATTTGCATGGAGCTCTCCGCATGGTCATGTGATCAGCGTGCTCCCAGTGGAGGGATGTTGGACCCCTGTACGTTGGTTGTGCTTAGAGGGTCTGCGTGCTGTCCCCCACTAGTGCCGCTTATAAGGGGTCTTGTGAATGAACTTCTTGCCTCTAACACCAGTCCTTTATCTCGCAGCTCCTTTGACCCTTTTCAGCTGATTCCCTGCTCTGACTTTACTGCGGAGAAACCGGTAAGAACATTGTATATTCGTGTCGGCACTGGTCAGTGCGTGTGTCGGATGTGGGGAGTTGTTGTTGTCCCACGATAATTGCTGTATGGCTACGACCTACAGGCGCCACTAGAGGGAGCTAACACGCTTACTGGAGGCAGATTAATTGTTGTTAAAGGGATTGTCCAGTTTAGAAAACCCATCTCCATACATCCTATTAAGGTATTCTGTGTTATTAGAGGGGGGGGGGGTCCTCTGTTCCGGGTCCTCATCTCTTGGTCAGAGTGGAGAGCGGTTACATAGAGCGTCTCGCTCTGGAGGACCTGTCCTGTCCTGTATTACACAGACAACACATTGATATGAATGGACACTGTGTGATACTTCATTTCTCCTGTGGTGGCGCTGCAGGGAAATTGAGCACTTACTGCCTGGTTTACCTGCAGATTTTAGGTGATCGCTGGGTGTCCAGCAGGTGGAGACTTTTTGTAATCTACAGTACTTCTTGTCAAGGGACTTTCCAACAAGTAGCATTGTCCAATACGGAGACCCCTTTTACTGGGATCTGTATAAATCTGTATGTAGTGTGCTCCCCCTAGTGGTGGCAGCAGAATGTTATCATTTATTCATTTAACTCTTTGGCTGTGTGAAGTGAAGTTGGGGATTTGACCTTTTTATACCACTTGTGTTGTAGGCTCCGTTTCGAGTAAAGGTGTCAGCGGAAGCCATGTTGATATTAGATTTGGTAAGTGATACGTGAATAGTGCGGTACCGGTGCTGGAGTCACATGGGACAGAATCGCCAATATGTACGGACATCTCTCTTACAGCACGCGCACGTCTCCATGGCGGAAGTTATCGGCTTATTAGGTGGAAGTTATTCAGAATCTGAACGTGTTATAGAGGTGAGACCCTTGTATGATCCCTCCATAACCTGCTCTGTGCCCCATCCAACTACTGACCGCTTAACCCCTTCCCGACATTTGCCGTACATGTACGTCATGGAAAGTACTGACTTCCCGCATCTTGCCGTACATGTACGTCAAACGTTTGGCACCGGCTCAGAAGCTGAGCCGGTCCCATCATCACCGGATCTCAGCTGTATCTTACAGCTGACATCCGACTGTAACGGCGGGGACCGAAATTAGCTTCGATCCCCGCCATTAACCCCTTAAGTGCAGCGCTCAAACGCGATCGCTGCACTTAAGGTGTTTGCAGCTCATCGGAACCCCAGTAATGAAATTGCCGGGGTTCCGGTGGCTGCAATGGCAACCGGAGGCCTAATACTGGCCTCCCGGTCTGCCTAGCACCGAAGCCGGTCAAGATCCGCCCGGCGGCGGAGCCTGATCGGCTTCCGTAGCTGCCGGCAAGATGGCGCCGGGTCAGGAGCTGATCCGGCGTCATCAGCGGTGGAAGTCAGCTGTACTGTACAGCTGACATCCACCTGTAACGGCAGGAACCGGAGCTAGCTCCGATCCCTGCCATTAACCCCTTCGATGCAGCAATCGAAAGCGATTGCTGCATCGTAGCGGTTACAAGCAGATCGCCAGCCCTGACAGGCAATCGGGACTGGCGACTGCTGTTATGGCAACAGGAGACACAATGGTCTCCTGCTCTGCCATTACGGAAGCCGATTTAGGCCCCGCCGGGAGGCGAAGCCTAAACGGCTTGCTGTCAGTGAATGACTGACAGATCTAATACATTGCACTACATAGGTAGTGCAATGTATTAGAAAAAAAAAAATCTGACCGTTGGACCTTCAAGTCCCCTAGTGGGACTTGAGAAAAAGTGTAAAAAAAGTATAAAAAAGTGCAAAAAATAAAAGTTTGAAAACAATAAAAGTTTCAAGTAATCAAATAAAACACAATCCCCCTTTTACTCTTATCAAGTCCTTTATTATTGAAAAATAATAATAAACCATATGTATTTGGTATCGCCACGACCGTAACGACCGGAGGTATCAAAATATTATATTATTTATTGCACGCGGTGAACAGCGTAAAAAAAACCCGTAAAAAACGTTACCAGAGTTTCTGTTTTTTAGTCACTTTGCCCTACAAATATTACAATAAAAAGTGATCAAAAAGTCGCACGTATCCAAAAATGGTACCTATAAAAACTATAGCTCGTCCCGCAACAAACCAGCCCTCATACCGCTACGTCTATGAAAAATAAAATTAGTTATGGCTCCAATAAGTCAGGAAATAAAAAAATATGCAGTTGTGCCCGAGGGGAACATTTCTTCTGTTTCAAGAGGCGATTTATCAAGGACCTAAAATTAGGGAACCAGGAAGGGAGGGCCCAATCATATCCGATGGAAGCGACGGTGCCCGTATTATACCAGGATAATACTTTCCCAGCAAAATTCCCCAAACTACAAAGGCGCGGAGTGTGGACCAAAAGGGGGATAAGAAATGACACCATTTATCAGTGCGACACCGGCCTGTGCAGAAAGGATTGCTTCACAGCGTAACACACATCTATGGATTATTTTTATTTTTTTATACCACCTGACTATGCCCCTTATATACTCCGCCCCGCTTACATGTACCCCCACATTATAAAACACCAGCAATACTCAAACAAATATAGTACCAAGCAAAATCCGCTCTCCAAAAGCCAAATGGTGCTCCCTCGGCCCTGAACCCTACAGCGTGCCCAAACAGCAGTTTCCTTCAACATATATGGCACCGTCATACCCGTGAGAACCCTTTTAACAATTTTTGTGGTGTGTGTCTCCAGCGTCATAAGCTGGGCATGACATATTTGCCACTGAATGGCATATCTAGGGAAAAATATAAATTTTTAATTTGCACCATCCGCAGCGCATTCATTTATGGAAAAGACCTGTGGGGTGAAAATGCTCACTACACCCCTTAATAAATGCCTTGAGGGGTGCAGTTCCATAATGGGGTCACTTATCAGGGGTTTATTTTTATTATTTCACATCTGAGCCTCTGCAGTTGTGAACCAATACTTTGTAAATCGCCAAATTAGGCCTCCACTCCGCATGGTACTCTTCACTTCTGAGCCCTGTCATATGTCCAGACAAAAGATTAGGGCCACATGTAGGGTGTTTCTAAAACCGGGAAACACCGCATAATAATTAGAGAGCTGTCTTGTTATGGTGGCACAAGCCGGGCACCACATATTGGCATATCTATGGAAAAAAATCCCATTTTCACTCTGCAACATTGAGCGCACACTAATTTCTACAAAACACCTGCAGGGTTAAAATGCTTACTACACCCCTTGGTAAATGCATTGAGGGGTGTAGTTTACAAAATGGGGTCACTTCTGGGGGGTTTCCACTGTTTTGGGCCCACAGGTGCCCAGAAACCAATCCAGCAACATCTGCACTCCAAATGGCGGTCCTTCCCTTCTGAGCCCTGCCGTTTGCCCAAACAGCAGTTTATGACCACATATGGGGTATTGCCGTACTCGGGAGAAATAGCTTTACAAATGTTGGGTTCTTTTTTTCCTTTATTTGTTGAGAAAATGAAAAAATTTGCGCTAAAGCTACGTCTTATTGAAGAAAAAGGACTGTTTTTATTTTCACTGCCTAATTCTAATAAATTCTATGAAACATCTGTGGGGTCAAAATGCTCACTACACCCCTAGATGCATTCTTCAAGAGGTGTAGTTTCCTAAATGGAGTCCCTTTTTGGGCGTTTTCATTGTTTTGTCCCCTCAGGGGCTTTGCAAATGTGACCTGGCCTCCGCAAATCATTCCTGCTAAATGTGATCTCAAAAAGTCAAATAGTGCTCTTTCCCTTCTAAGCCCTGCCGTGTGTCCAAACAGCCGTTTATTACCACATGTGGGGTATTGTTTTACTCGGGAGAAATTGCTTTACAAATTTTGTGGTGCTTTTTCTCCTTTAGTCCTTCTGGAAATGAGAAAAAATTAGCTAAACCTACATTTTCTTTGAAAAAATGTAGATTATTATTTTCAGGGCCTACTTCCAATAATTTCTGCAAAAAAACTGTGGTGTCAAATCGCTCACTATACCCCTAGATAATTTCCTCAATGGGTGTTGTTTCCAAAATGGGGTCACTTGTGGGGGGTTTCCACTGTTTTGTCCCCTCAGGGGCTTTGTAAATGTAACATGGCCTCCGCAAACCATTCCTGCTAAATTTGAGTTCCAAAAGCCAAATGGCGCTCTTTCCCTTCTCAGCCACGCCGTGTGTCCAAACAGCCGTTTATTACCACATGTGGGGTACTGTTTTACTCGGGAGAAATTTCTTTACAAATTTTATGGTGATTTTTCTCCTTTAGTCCTTGTGGAAATGAAAAAAAATTAGCTAAACCTACATTTTATTTGAAAAAATGTAGATTTTCATTTTCACAGCCTACTTGCAAAAATTTCTGCAAAAAACCTGTGGGGTCAAAATGCTCACTATACCCCTAGATAATTTCCTCAAGGGGTATAGTTTCCAAAATGGGGTCACTTGTTTGGGGTTTTCACTGTTTTGTCCCCTCAGGGGCTTTGTAAATGTGACATGGCCTCCGCAAACCATTCCTGCTAAATGTGAACTCCAAAAGCCAAATGGCGCTCTTTCCCTTCTCAGCCTCGCCGTGTCTCCAAACAACCGGTTATTACCACATGTGGGGTATTGTTTTACTCGGGAGAAATTGCTTTACAAATTTTGCGGTGCTTTTTCTCCTTTAGTCCTTGTGGAAATGAGAAAAAAAATCGCTAAACCTACATTTTCTTTGAAGAAATGTTGATTTTAATTTTCACGGCCTACTTCTAATAATTTCTGTAAAAAACCTGTGCGGTCAAAATGCTCACTGTACCCCTAGATAATTTCCTTGAGGTGTCTAGTTTCCCAGATGGGGTCACTTTTGGGGGATTTTGACTGTTTTGGCACCGCAAGAGCCCTTCAAACCTGACATGGTGCCTAAAATATATTCTAACAAAAATAAGGCCCCAAAATCCACCAGGTGCTCCTTTGCTTCTGAGGCCGGTGCTTCAGTCCAGTAGCACGCTACGGCCACATGTGGGATATTTCCTAAAACTGCAAAAACTGGGCAACAAATATTGAGTTGCATTTCTCTGGTAAAACCTTCTGTGTTATAAAAAAAATTGTATTAAAAATGTATTTCTGCAGAAAAATATGAAATTTGTAAATTTCACCTCTACTTTGCTTTAATTCCTGTGAAATGTTTAAAGGGTTAAGACATTTTCTAAATGCTGTTTTGAATACTTTGAGGGGTGAAGTTTTTAAAATGGGGTGACTTTTTTGGGGTTTCTAATATATAAGGCCCTCAAAGCCACTTCACAACTGAACTGGCCCCTGTAAAAATAGCCTTTTGAAATTTTCTTGAAAATGTGAGAAATTGCTGCTAAAGTTCTAAGCCTTGTGAGGTCATAGAAAAATAAAAGGATGTTCAAAAAACGATGCCAATCTAAAGTAGACATATGGGGGATGTTAATTAGCAACAATTTTGTGTATTATAACTGCCTGTCTTACAAGCAGATACATTTAAATTGAGAAAAATGCTAATTTTTGCAATTTTTCGCTAAATTTTGGTGTTTTTCACAATTAAATACTGAACATATCGAGCAAATTTTGCCAGTAACATAAAGTCCAATGTGTCACGAGAAAACAATCTCAGAATCGCTTGGATAGGTGAAAGCATTCTGGAGTTATTACCACATAAAGTGACACATGTCAGATTTGAAAAATGAGGCTCTGTCAGGAAGGTCAAAAGTGGCTAAAGAGGGAAGGGGTTAAGAAAGTTACATCATAACATGCCTCCATACACAGCCAAAGCTGCATTCAGACGTCTGGATTCCTTTTGGTTGGTGCACTGCAGGACCTCAGATCTCACTGCTGCCCCCTACTGCTTCAGTACAGCGCGGTGCTCTTCTTGTGCAGCTCGTGGCATAATCACTTTAATGTAATGTCACCTACAACGTGCTGGACAAAAGTATAGGGGAACGTGAGATCTCCGGTAAGCTGTCAGGGGGTCTGTTTGCATAATGTTGACTGTTTCCAATTTGAATGCAGCTTTGGTTGTGACTGGAGGATAAAAGATAAATGCTGGCACCTGCTATTGGCTATTACTGCGTTTTTGGTGTGTGATATCTCAGCAGATTCTTGTAGTTTTGTCCTCACAGCCGCTCCCTCTGTTCACAGATCTGCGCGGCGGAGCCGTGTAACAGCCTCAGCACCGGAGTTCAGTGTGAGATGGATCCAGTCTCCCAGACCCAGGCGTCGGAGGCCCTGCACCTGAGGGGCTTCAGTGTCATCGGATGGTACCACTCCCACCCAGCGTTCGACCCCAACCCTTCAATCCGAGATATTGACACTCAGGCAAAGTATCAGGTGGGATATAAATAAGACTTTATTAAAAAAAAAAATATTCAGGGGGGGGTCCAAACTTTCTAGAAATAGAGCTGTTTAGTCATGAGAATAAAAAAGAAGTCATTTTGTAATATAAACCTAGCTATTAATATTTCCACGTTCTCTGAATGCAGCCTGCAGTGTAAAGAATGGAGGATTTCCAGGGTCCTGTCTTTATGTACATCCACTTTCTTCTCTAGTCCATACTATATGACGTGTGAAGTTTAGTGTTTATTCAGTGGCAGATTTGGGGAAGGCAAGGGGGGGGGGGGGGTAGAACTTCTGTAAACCCCTTTAGAACAATCCCTCCAGGTGGGCTGTTAGGACCTGGGTGACGTCACAAACTATTATTTTGGGGTCCACTTCTGGTATATTAGAATATCTAGCATAGACTGCAAGAGAACTTGTATTTGTGATTATAGATCCTGGATGTAGCCATGACAACCAAATGAAAAGCTCCATTCTTTACACTGCAGGTTGCATCCAAAGAACTAGAAAACATTGTCCTAGAAAAAATAAGGTTTATTATTCTCACATTTTATGACTAAACCGCTTTATTTGTAAAGTTTACGCCGGCACGAGGGTCTCACTGGAGGGAGGGGGGGATATGAAGTGCGATATATTCAGTTCCCCTCGGAGATCTCCCTTCAGCCAGTCCAGAGATTGTTTGCATTATTAGAAGCTGAACGACCTGAAGAGCTCACAATCTAATGTTCCTGTAGATGCCAAAAGTTTCACTGTATATTTGGGGGTAACTTGTTTGGGGGGGATTCTCCAGACCTTGTGCTTCTTGTACATGGGGACTGCTGTCCCTCTTTTTCTGATCTCTTGTCCTTTTATTCCATATTCAGAGCTATTTTTCTCGGGGTGGAGCAAAGTTTTTGGGGATGATTATAAGTCCGTATAATCGCAGTAACCCCCTCCCCCAGTCTCAGCTCTCCTGCCTGGTGATAAGTGACGATCTCAGTGAAGATGGCGCATACAGTAAGTATTGTGTGACAGCCGCTCCGGGGGTTATAATACCGCTTCTGTACAGTGTCATTGTAACCGAGCGAATATCAAGCGTAAGCATTGTATAAGAAAATAAACTTTCTGCTTACATTTGTCACCATTTTCAAGATCTCTGCATGCTATCACTGAATGGAAACATCCTTAACATTTCTCATAGAGAAGACAATCGTATCCAGTCTAGACAATCCTCTTTACATGAATTAGATTGGACTCCAGAATAATACATTTTACCTGAACTGATACATTGTAACAAACTATTGCTCTGGCCGACTGGATGCAACTGTAACAAACCCTCAACTGTGAGAATTGTTAGATCTCTACAAGTTTCTAGCCTGTGGGTATTAATGATTAAATGGGATGTTTCATGAACGCAGCCCCTGTTCATCTACTCTATTAGAGCTGTGGATGTCATGGACGGGGGGGGGGGGAGGTTAGGGGTCCCATGTTTGCAAATTGACCTGCTCGCTGCTGTTTCCACAGCAGATTTGTTCTGGAAGAGGATGTCTCTGATGGGACACTCGGTTTTCTTTTGTTTACATTCACTGAACGCAAGCAGAGATCCTTAAAATGGTGCGGTATTGAAACCAAGGCTCTAAGAAAGTTACATCACTTTCCGTTATATAAAGCGTTATCCGCAGAAAAATCGCAAAACACCTTTAAAACTTAGTAGCCGCTGTTTCTCTCTGGTATCAGTTCTTGTTTGCTCCAGACTATGGGACTAGTTGTAATATAACTGCTACCTGTCATGTTCCGCTCTATTAAACACGAACCGGGACTGTGGTCGCTCATCATTTACTGACGGACGTCTTTCTTCTTGAAGGGAAACCGTACAGGTTCGATGTAGAACATCGGCCCGGGGAACCTCGCTGGGAAATTGTGTTTGAGAAGACGAGATGGATCATTGAGAAGTATCGGCATTCCCACAGGTACGAGACGCGGCCGTTATCACTCCGCAAATCACCGCCATTTATCACGCCGCAAATCACCGCCATTTATCACGCCGCAAATCACCAGCCGTGCTTTTAAACCCCATCCACGTGTAGCTGGAAAATTCCACGCGGACATCTGGGCGCGCTGCGCGGCTGAAAATCCACAACCTGCTGATTCCTGTGCGGAAATCTCATGGGTTTTCTCTGCAGATTTTGACTATATTGCGAAATCCACACCTGCTACTTTGCTGCGGATTTTACATCAGAAAAAAGTCCACCAGGTGTGAACGCTGCCCCCAATCTACAGCAGAAAGGAAAAGGTTGCAAAAGTTCATATAGCCCAGGGCCGGCCCCGCTCGCATAGCCCAGGGCCGGCCCCGCTCGCATAGCCCAGGGCCGGCCCCGCTCGCATAGCCCAGGGCCGGCCCCGCTCGCATAGCCCAGGGCCGGCCCCGCTCGCATAGCCCAGGGCCGCCCCCGCTCGCATAGCCCAGGGCCGGCCCCGCTCGCACAGCCCAGGGCCGCCCCCGCTCGCACAGCCCAGGGCCGCCCCCGCTCGCACAGCCCAGGGCCGCCCCCGCTCGCACAGCCCAGGGCCGCCCCCGCTCGCACAGCCCAGGGCCGCCCCCGCTCGCACAGCCCAGGGCCGCCCCCGCTCGCACAGCCCAGGGCCGCCCCCGCTCGCACAGCCCAGGGCCGCCCCCGCTCGCACAGCCCAGGGCCGCCCCCGCTCGCACAGCCCAGGGCCGCCCCCGCTCGCACAGCCCAGGGCCGCCCCCGCTCGCACAGCCCAGGGCCGCCCCCGCTCGCACAGCCCAGGGCCGCCCGAGTCGGCGCTGCGCTCAGTTGCAGGTCTCGGACTGGCAAAAAAAAAAATCTATAACTTAGGGACAACTTTTTTTTTTTATTATTGGGGAGGCATTCAATGCATGTTTGCCCTGCAGTGACTGTTAGTGTCGGGGTCCTCCACAGCTCCGTGCAGCGGCTCCGATTACCGAAACCCTCTGTCTCTCTTACCGCACCCTAAGGGTATGTTGATGATTGGCGTATTTGGCCACAACAAGTTTCCGTTACAATGTTCATGTTATGGGGTTGACACCATTTACACGTAGCGAATTTTTCCACTGTAGATTTTCAAACCCGCAGCACGCAGACTATATCGCAGATTTTAGTTTCACATTTCAACCTTTGCCACAAACCGGGTGAGGTCCCTGGCCAATTCATGGTAAATCCGTGCAAAAATATCCGGCACATCTGAACAAAGGATTTGCGCTACAGTGAAAGTGATATAGACCGCTCGCGCTTCCCCGGCACCCGGCCGCCACTTTCTCTTTTTCCGCTCCCTTAATTTGCAGACTGTTAATGAATCCTAATTCCATTTGTGGGTTAATTATTTTTCCCGGTAACGCGTCGTCTTGTGAACATTGATGGCCGGACCGGGATCGATGTGGGAGCGGCGGCCTGTGATGGGATATCGGATTAGACGTCTCATCTCACTAGTTGTGAACGCTGATGGATTCCGTTCCCCGGTGGCTGCCGCGAGACGGATTTAACGCTTTTTTTTTTTTTTTCACGAGCAGCAGCGTTCCGATGACCAGACGCTTCCGACAAGACTGCGACCTGACCTGTTTACAAAAGGTGAGAGTCCCGCCCCCCCCCCTGAAATCAGGAATTCAGCCCAATAACAGAAGCCCCCCTCTTCTCTATTTCTATCTGATCCTGGGAAAGATGGGTGACATTAGGGGCATGGGGCCTTAGTGTTGTTTTAGATTATCCAGCGTCGTAAATGTTAAATACATTCCGGTTAATGCAGCAGTCACCGAAAGAGACGTCCGTCCCCCCCCCCCCCCCCCCCCCGAGTCTAAAATAAAATAAAGACTTTGTATTCTAAACATTGTTTCTATTTTTCACCATTCTCGGGATTCAGCCTGCAGTGTAAAGAATAGATCCAGGTCCTGTCTATTTGCAGAAACCTGTAGCATTTCCACAACAGATCGGGCGCGCCGTGGATTCGATATTCGCCGCATCCTCTGATTTCCTCGTGGATTTTTTTCCGCTACATTTATTGTACTGTAAATTGCTGCGGAAAATGCACAAAAAATCTGCTCCAATTCTGCCGCATCTGAATCCGATTTTTCTGAAAAATAATGCGGGTGGAGGATCCACAGATATCATTAGTTCTTCCTAGTCAGGACCTTTAGTCTTTACAGGAAAATTCCACTAATCCGTGTGACGCCTGAATCAGATTCGAAACTATTGGATGCCGGTGGTGTCCCTGCTGCTGTCAGGTGCCATAGGTCAGCGCGGGGGCGCGAGTGCCAGGACTGGGACGTACACAGGTGCCCACCTCGCCGCTCTGTGTCAGACTATCAGATCATTTCCCGCTATTCCGGACCAGGACTGTTTTTGTTTTGTGCCGGATTAGTGGATTTCCGGATCACTGGGTGCTGGATTATGGGAATGCCACTGAATACATAGAAAGTTACTGTGTCGGGATAGAACTCTGATCGAGCTGCAGCCGTCATGTGACCTTCCAGGCCTCCGCCATCAAACATTCACACTCGTCCTCCGCAGCAAAAGTGTTAAACACGTTCAGGGGGGGGTGAAATATCCCGAGACGCGAGATACTGGAACCGATGTGGACGGCGTCGCCTCCCCCGCTCCGGCATTCCTCTAGTATTATCTCTCACATATAAAAATATCTGTGACACTCAGAACCCCCATAATAACATCCAGATACAATCTACACCACAGGAGAACCATACTCCAGTCACAGCCAGAGCTGCAATCACACTTCCCAGGCTATTGGTGGTTTGTATATAGAGCATGCTCTGAGGCATCATACTGCAGTCCCAACCAGAGCTGCAATCACAATTCCGAGGCTATTGTTGGCCTGTATATAGAGCGTGCTCTGATTTCTCATACTCCAGTTCTATCCAGAGCTGCATTCACAATTCCCATCTACTACTGCCTTGTCCAGAGGATGTTTTGATTCTTCATACTCAAGCACATCCACAGCTGCATTTAATCGTGTTTGTTTTTCTTAGCGCACATGTAGCAGAGCTCTTCCGGTTCTGTACTGATGGAGGGACGTGAATTGTTTTCTAGGCCTAAAAGTACAAAATATTTTGTTTTCTTATGAACCAATTGTCCATTGCAGCAAACAAAGGTCTCCCAGAATGTGATACGACTTCTTTATTGCTGTTCGCTGTCCGGCAGTTTATTGATGGATTCCACACAGCTTTCCGAAGTGCAGCTTTGGATGTGACTAGAGTATAAGACTAAGTTTAGGATGACAGGGAAATTCTAATTTGGTTATTGTCATAGGTTTACAGGGACGTGTCCTAGACTCATGTTCTCATTTTAACCTTCTCTCCTTCATTCTTGCAGCTCCTGTCGTGTTTGAGGAGGACGCTGGTAAATTCGGTCTGCACAGCGTTTGCGGATGAATTCCTGAGCCGGATCGAAGATTATTTCCTCAACAGTTATACAAATCTAAAGAACGGGAACGAGCCGGGGGAGACTGAGGGACTGTGAAGATCTTTACATTAACCCTTTAAGAACAGTTCATCATTGACTGGGACCTGGGGTCGCTCCTTGTGGCAGGGATCCCGCGGGACCACCTTATGTAGGATCTGTCCTGATTGTATCCTCAGCAGCGACCTCCAGTACAAGAGCCGCTCCCCAGTCTGGCACATATGGGGGCTAATCAGGGGGCGCCCCTCAATATTACCTGAAAAAGGCGTTACACTGAAATAACGCACGGCCATACAGAAGTATTATATGAGCGATCAACAAATGCACTCAGGATCACAGGGGGGGGGGGATGTAAAAAAACAATGACTCGGGTTCTCAGAAAGACACCGTCCCTTTAAGCCCGTCCTCAGGCCGCTCCGTTTCCTATGACTTCTGGTCCGTGTCGCTCATGGTCCTCCAGATATTATCTGCGGTATCCACCACATTATGGGGGCCTCAGATGTGGCCCTGGAGGGCCGCACATCACATGGTCTCGCATGTGCCCGTCTTCATTATAGAACATAAAAGAAATGGAAACGGCCGAACACGCCGGCAGCACGTGCGTGGGGGGGGGAGGACGTCGTCAGCATCCTGCCTCATGAGGGTTTTCTGCTGCCCTAAATTTACTAAATAATGTTACAGCACATCCTGCACCCACAGACTGATCACCTCGTATACAGCACCCCCAGAAGTGATATTCTAACACTCCAAACCCCACAGTGTAAGTTATTGGGGTCCGCTGGGATCCATCATGTATAGGGCGGTCATACAGCGAGTGCGGGACACGAGGACGATGATGATATAACCCGGTGACTCAATGAAGTTGGATTTTATGGGGGGGTTGTATGAGATCAATACAAAGGTCTTCCAGCCCCCCGGGACCTGCGCTCCTCCCATTCATAGTATCAGACGCGGCCTACAGACAAGAATGGCGCGGATTCTAACCTCCTACGTTCCCACATCAATGTTTTCTAGGGCCGACAATAATGAGGCTGATTGTACCGGACGCGCTCCTGTGACCTGCCCGCCATATATATTGTATATCGCCCGTCCTCTGAATTATTATATATCGGTAAATAAAGGAAGTGGCGCTGTCATTTAGTAACGTCGCCCGCTGATTAAATCAAAATAGACATTTCCTATAGATTTATTCTGTAATCATCGTGGGCAGTTTGGCGGTCATATCCCTTTAAATCATAGGAAAGCGAAGCTATGCCGACCCTCTGACGTTTGGAGCGTTACATCGTACTGACTAAGTACAGAGAAGGGGTTAAACCGCGCAATTTACCTGCCTGCTGTAAAGCAGCCCCGAGGCCTAAACCAGCGCCATCGCAGGTAACACCGCGGGGTTGTACAGGAATAGAAAAACATGGCGGCTTCAAGAAACAGCGCCACGTGGGTGGTCTGGTATTACAGCTCAGTCAAGTGAATGGGGCTCAATTGCAATACCACACACAGCCTCTGGACAGGTGTGGCGCTGTTTTTGGAAGAAAGCCGCCATATATTTCTAATCCTGTACAACCCCTTTAGGCCGGCCGCTGGGCCCCCAGAAGAGAAGACGGGGGCCGCTTTCATCACTTCTATTTTCCCGTACGCAGCACTTATTGCCACTGTGTCTTTTGGTTCCAGGGGTCATGTGACTGATCACGTGATCGTCAGGCCACAGTGGCAGCAGCAATGGTCACTCAAACAGCAGAAAAAAAATTATGGAAAATAAAAATTCTTTTTTTTAACTTTTGGGAGACAATGTGAAAATAAAATGCAAACGAACACATCTCTGGTCCTATGTCCTCATGACAACACTTCCTGCCTCGTTCATTCTCATAAAGACATCAAGCGGATCCAAACCATCAACGTCCACAATCTTACCGGCTCGTATAATGGCAGCTGTGGGTATGGATGTTGATGTGAATGGTTATTTGGATCTACACGCTGTCCAATATGAAAACAAACTTCTGGCAGATAGAGCAGCTTTGTGTAGGATTTTTACAATTTAATTCGAGTGATTGCACTTTCAGCAAACTTGATATGTTAGAGACAGAAGTTTGGGTGGGGGTGGGGGAGGGTCCGGGTGCCAAGACCGCCGCTGCTGCTGAAACGAAGGTGCAGAAGCGCTCAGCTGGCACCTTCGGTTGTGATCGGTGCTCCCCCTTGATATAGGGGGCTCAGCGGAGCACTTTTGCACCTTCGTCTTGGCACCCGGACCCCCACCCGCCCAAACTGGTGATATGTCCCTATGACATCAAAAGTCTCCTGAAAGTGCAGCCGCTCCTTAACCTTTACCATTTCTGCTTTTTTATTTTCCTTCCTGCGGTTTTCAGTGGATCGGTCTCTGTCACATGATTGCGGTTTGTAAATTCTGGAACTTTGTTTCCCTATTAAAGTCCAGGAGAAAAGTCGCAGTAAATCCTCTGCATGGCGACTGTAAATCACAACCGCTGCCTGTGAACATTCCCTAAATGACAGGGTCCCGGGCCATGTGAACGTCAATCATCCTCCTCAGAAGACGAGTAACAGTCTAAGCCGGGGATCCCTTTGCTCCTCCTTCCAGCAGTTTGATCTTCAGTCCTGTCCACCATGCTTTTCCCTGCAGCACTGAGTCCCTCTTGCTCCGGATGGCTTGACAGGAGAATCTCTTTCAGTTTGTTGGTGGTGTCACTCCCGGTGTTATAAGACGACCTCAGCCAGACGTGTTTGGGCTGAGACCTCAAGTTACTGAACTCTAGAGGAGCATCTTGAACTTGAGGGTCGACACGGCCGAGGTCCAGCACCGCTGCAGCACGATCTCTGGTTCCGGAGCTCCTCTCATCTTCATCTTCTTCTTCCTCCTCCTCGGGGTCACTACACTCTTTATTGATGTCAGACAGGACGGGTGTGGGGAGCAGCGCGTCATTGGGGTGTCCACCTTAGAATGAAAACAAAGGTCATCTACAAGTTCAGGTCACCCCGGCTCTGAAGGGATCGTCCAGTCTTATGTATATAAAGCTACAACATCGTATAATGAAGTCTTCTGTCACTCTCTAATATACTTGGCGTATTAAGTCATCATTTTCAAGATCTCTGTTTCCTGTTAATGAACCTTAGCTGTTTATATCCAGAGGCTGAAAACGTAGTATTGCTGACAGCTGAGGGTTTGTTACAGATGTATCCAGTCAGGGTAATCCTCTATGAGCATAACACATCAGCAGCACAAATCTCTCCCCTGTCCTGATAGTTTGTTACAATGTATCAGTCTGGAGTCCAGGCTTTTTTTTTTTGCTGACAGAAGATTATCTTGGGTACAATTGTAACAAACCCTACAGCGGTTAGAAGTATTTGGTTTTCAGCCTCTAAATGTTAAAAGATTGTTCGCATTTACTGACAGCATGCAGAGATGTTGAAAATTGTGAGGAAGTGAAGTAAAGTCTACTAGAAAGTTGCAGAATGCTTCATTATACAATAATTATTTTATTAAGAAGACCACAAATCTCCAGTAAATAGAAGGACTTGGGATTCTTAGTCACGGCCCTTTCAGGGGAAGCTGGTGACAACCAATATGGCGGCCACTACAGGGGCATCACCCAGCTTTCCCGGAGTACAGATCTGTCTAGTTATACAGCCAGGGAAAGCTGGGCCACACCCCCTGTGAGAGCTGTAATGGTACAGACCTGTTTTCACCCACGATGGCGCCTTCCCGTCGGCCGTCCTCTTCCTCGTGTATCCCCGCGGTTTCCATGGGTGCTCCTTGCAGGACGGATCCAACCGGCGTAACTTCCACAGGTAACTCTGATATTCTTTCTTCAGGGCTTCTAGTTTCTCTTGGAATTCTTCAATTTTTCTGTCTGAATAGTGAATCAGCTGAGATTGCTGCAAGGAGAGCGAGCAGATCAGTCAGCGCACAGGGAGAAGATCAGTCAGCGGTCCACAGAATATGAGATGGGGGGGGGGCATATTAGCAGTCAGTAGTGGTCACTGGTCAGACCCCGAACTATTTAATAATTTCCACCTATGCAACGTTCCTTTAATCCGTGTATAATAGAGATCGCTGCAACTTTCTAATATACTTTGCTTCAATTCCTCATCATTTTTAACATCTCTGCTTGAAGTCAGTGAATAGGAGAATTCTTGTTTACATCTAACAGAACAGGGCAGAGGTTTGTGCTGCTGATGTATTTAGCTCACAGAGGATTGTCTAGACTGGATACAACTGCAACAAACCCTCAGCTGCGAAAAGTATTAGGTCTGTCAAGGTTTTCATATTCTGGATGTAAACAATAATGTTTCCATTCACGGATAGCAAGCAAAGCTCTTGAAAATTGTGAATTTTAAGGAAACGTCTATTATCTTTGCAATGTCTGGGGGCGCAAGGGTCACATGATTGGGGTGACTGACCTCCAGGTAATACTCCATCTCAGTCTTGATGCTGGGGATCCACCTCCTGACAGCAGCGGCGGTGTGTAGAGCGGCCTGCACAGAACAGGAGTGTCAGTATACGGAGCCGTGCCGCGACCCCCCGACTACACTCACCAGCCTGAACCCCCTTCCGATTATACTCACCAGGCGCGGCCGGGCACCCGAGATGTCTCTCACACGTCCCTCTGTGCAGGAAATAAACACAGAGATGAGGAGTCAGTGTGCGGCCGGGGGTAGGAAACGTACGGCGGCTCAGTCCGGGGCTAGGACATGGGTGGCGGCTCGGGCCGGGGGTAGGACATGGGTGGCGGCTCGGGCCGGGGGTAGGACATGGGTGGCGGCTCGGGCCGGGGGTAGGACATGGGTGGCGGCTCGGGCCGGGGCTAGGACATAGCTGGCGGGCCGGGCTGCGCTCCCCCCTCTCTCACCTTCCTTCTCCTTCTGCAGCCACAGTCGGTTCAGTCTCCCTAGCTGCTTCTCCTCGTTTCTCGCCATGTTTACTTTCCTTTCCGGCCACGTGACGGTCACATGAAATAAAATGGGCGGAGAGATCGTTGTCTTGACTACATATAGCGTTGGTGGCCTCTCCACCAATCAGCAGCGAAAAGGCGGAGCCAAGTGTTAATAAACATACGAAGAACGCATCTACCCGCGATCATGAGACGTATCACCTCATACTGATACAATATATCTACCCTCCAATCATCCAATCACATACCTCACCCTCCAATCATCCAATCACATACCTCACCCTCCAGTCATACAATATAACACCTCACCCTCCAATCATACGATATAATACCTCACCCTCCAGTCATACAATATAAGGGTATGTTCACACGGCCTATTTACGGACGTAATTCGGGCGTTTTTGCCCCGAATTACGTCTGAAAATAGCGCCTCAATAGCGCTGACAAACATCTGCCCATTGAAAGCAATGGGCAGACGTTTGTCTGTTCACACGAGGCGTATATTTACGCGCCGCTGTCAAATGACGGCGCGTAAATAGACGCCCGCGTCAAAGAAGTGACCTGTCACTTCTTTGGCCGTAATTGGAGCCGTTATTCATTGACTCCAATGAATAGCAGCGCTAATTACGGCCGTAATTGACGCGGCGTTCAAGCGCCTGCACATGCCGGTACGGCTGAAATTACGGGGATGTTTTCAGGCTGAAACATCCCCGTAATTTCAGCCGTTACGGACCCCCGCCGTGTGAACATACCCTTAATACCTCACCCTCCAATAATACAATATAATACCTCACCCCTCACCCTCCAGTCATACAATATAACACCTCATCCTCCAATAATAGGATATAATACCTCACCCTCCAATCATACGATATAATACCTCACCCTCCAATCATACGATATAACACCTCACCCTCCAATCACACAATATAATATCTCACCCTCCAATCATACGATATAACACCTCACCCTCCAATCATACGATATAATACCTCACACTCCAATCATGCAATATAATACCTCACCCACCAATCATACGATATAATACCTCACCCTCCAATCATACAATATAATACCTCACCCACCAATCATACGATATAATACCTCACCCTCCAATCATACAATATAATACCTCACCCACCAATCACATGATGTATTACCCCACACAGAAGCCCTCACTACATTGTATCCTACATGGAAATACCTGGGTGATGGAGAAAGAAAACAATGATATTATTCTATACTCAACCAAATGCCATTCCAGTGTGGGATGAGACTAGTAATATCACAGTGAAAATGACATCATGGCCCCCAGTACGGACAGTGACATCATGGCCCCCAGTATGATGACGTCATGGCCCCCTGTACGGTGATATCATGGCCCCCTGTACGGTGACATCATGGCCCCAAGTGCAGTGACATCATTGACCCAGTACAGTGACATCATGGCCCCCAGCACAGTAATATCATGGTCGCCCAGTACAGTAATATCATGGTCCCTAGTACAATGACATCATGGCCCCCAGTACAGTGACATCATGCTCCCCTGCACAGTGACATCATGCTCCCCTACACAGTGACATCATGCTTCCCTACACAGTGACATCATGCTCCCCTGCACAGTGACATCATGCTCCCCTGCACAGTGACATCATGCTTCCCTGCACAGTGACATCATGCTCCCCTGCACAGTGACATCATGCTTCCCCACACAGTGACATCATGCTTCCCTGCACAGTGACATCATGCTTCCCTACACAGTGACATCATGCTCCCCTGCACAGTGACATCATGCTCCCCTGCACAGTGACATCATGCTTCCCTACACAGTGACATCATGCTTCCCTACACAGTGACATCATGCTTCCCTGCACAGTGACATCATGCTCCCCTGCACAGTGACATCATGCTTCCCTACACAGTGACATCATGCTTCCCTGCACAGTGACATCATTCTCCCCTGCACAGTGACATCATGCTTCCCTACACAGTGACATCATGCTTCCCTGCACAGTGACATCATGCTCCCCTGCACAGTGACATCATGCTTCCCTACACAGTGACATCATGCTTCCCTACACAGTGACATCATGCTTCCCTGCACAGTGACATCATGGCCCTCAGCACAGTGACATCATGCTCCCCTACACAGTGACATCATGCTTCCCTACACAGTGACATCATGCTTCCCTGCACAGTGACATCATGCTTCCCTGCACAGTGACATCATGGCCCTCAGCACAGTGACATCATGCTCCCCTGCACAGTGACATCATGCTTCCCTGCACAGTGACATCATGCTCCCCTGCACAGTGACATCATGCTTTCCTGCACAGTGATATCATGCTTCCCCTCACAGTGACATCATGCTTCCCTGCACAGTGACATCATGCTTCCCTACACAGTGACATCATGCTTCCCTGCACAGTGACATCATGCTCCCCTGCACAGTGACATCATGCTTCCCTACACAGTGACATCATGCTTCCCTGCACAGTGACATCATGCTCCCCTGCACAGTGACATCATGCTTCCCCGCACAGTGACATCATGCTTCCCCGCACAGTGACATCATGCTTCCCTACACAGTGACATAATGCTTCCCTGCACAGTGACATCATGCTCCCCTGCACAGTGACATCATGCTCCCCTGCACAGTGACATCATGCTTCCCTACACAGTGACATCATGCTTCCCTGCACAGTGACATCATGCTCCCCTGCACAGTGACATCATGCTTCCCTACACAGTGACATCATGCTTCCCTACACAGTGACATCATGCTTCCCTGCACAGTGACATCATGGCCCTCAGCACAGTGACATCATGCTCCCCTACACAGTGACATCATGCTTCCCTGCACAGTGACATCATGGCCCTCAGCACAGTGACATCATGCTCCCCTGCACAGTGACATCAAGCTCCCCTGCACAGTGACATCATGCTTCCCTGCACAGTGACATCATGCTCCCCTGCACAGTGACATCATGCTTCCCTGCACAGTGACATCATGCTCCCCTGCACAGTGACATCATGCTTCCCTACACAGTGACATCATGCTTCCCTGCACAGTGACATCATGCTCCCCTGCACAGTGATATCATGCTTCCCTACACAGTGACATCATGCTTCCCTGCACAGTGACATCATGCTCCCCTGCACAGTGACATCATGCTTCCCTACACAGTGACATCATGCTTCCCTACACAGTGACATCATGCTTCCCTACACAGTGACATCATGCTTCCCTGCACAGTGACATCATGGCCCTCAGCACAGTGACATCATGCTCCCCTACACAGTGACATCATGCTTCCCTACACAGTGACATCATGCTTCCCTGCACAGTGACATAATGCTTCCCTGCACAGTGACATCATGGCCCTCAGCACAGTGACATCATGCTCCCCTGCACAGTGACATCATGCTTCCCTGCACAGTGACATCATGCTCCCCTGCACAGTGAAATCATGCTTCCCTGCACAGTGACATCATGCTTCCCCGCACAGTGACATCATGCTTCCCTGCACAGTGACATCATGCTTCCCTACACAGTGACATCATTCTTCCCTGCACAGTGACATCATGCTTCCCTACACAGTGACATCATGCTTCCCTCCACAGTGACATCATGCTCCCCTGCACAGTGACATCATGCTTCCCTGCACAGTGACATCATGGCCCTCAGCACAGTGACATCATACTCCCCTGCACAGTGACATCATGCTTCCCTGCACAGTGACATCATGCTCCCCTGCACAGTGACATCATGCTTCCCTACACAGTGACATCATGCTTCCCTACACAGTGACATCATGCTTCCCTGCACAGTGACATCATGGCCCTCAGCACAGTGACATCATGCTCCCCTACACAGTGACATCATGCTTCCCTCCACAGTGACATCATGCTTCCCTACACAGTGACATCATGCTTCCCTACACAGTGACATCATGCTTCCCTGCACAGTGACATCATGGCCCTCAGCACAGTGACATCATACTCCCCTGCACAGTGACATCATGCTTCCCTACACAGTGACATCATGCTTCCCTGCACAGTGACATCATGCTCCCCTGCACAGTGACATCATGCTTCCCTACACAGTGACATCATGCTCCCCTACACAGTGACATCATGCTTCCCTACACAGTGACATCATGCTTCCCTGCACAGTGACATCATGCTTCCCTGCACAGTGACATCATGGCCCTCAGCACAGTGACATCATACACCCCTGCACAGTGACATCATGCTCCCCTGCACAGTGACATCATGCTTCCCTGCACAGTGACATCATGCTCCCCTGCACAGTGACATCATGCTTCCCCACACAGTGACATCATGCTTCCCTGCACAGTGACATCATGCTCCCCTGCACAGTGACATCATGCTCCCCTGCACAGTGACATCATGCTTCCCTACACAGTGACATCATGCTTCCCTGCACAGTGACATCATGCTCCCCTGCACAGTGACATCATGCTTCCCTACACAGTGACATCATGCTTCCCTACACAGTGACATCATGCTTCCCTGCACAGTGACATCATGGCCCTCAGCACAGTGACATCATGCTCCCCTACACAGTGACATCATGCTTCCCTGCACAGTGACATCATGCTTCCCTGCACAGTGACATCATGGCCCTCAGCACAGTGACATCATGCTCCCCTGCACAGTGACATCATGCTCCCCTGCACAGTGACATCATGCTTCCCTGCACAGTGACATCATGCTCCCCTGCACAGTGACATCATGCTTCCCTGCACAGTGACATCATGCTTCCCCGCACAGTGACATCATGCTTCCCTGCACAGTGACATCATGCTTCCCTGCACAGTGACATCATGCTTCCCTGCACAGTGACATCATGCTCCCCTGCACAGTGACATCATGCTTCCCTACACAGTGACATCATGCTTCCCTGCACAGTGACATCATGCTCCCCTGCACAGTGACATCATGCTTCCCTACACAGTGACATCATGCTTCCCTGCACAGTGACATCATGCTCCCCTGCACAGTGACATCATGCTTCCCTACACAGTGACATCATGCTTCCCTGCACAGTGACATCATGCTTCCCTGCACAGTGACATCATGGCCCTCAGCACAGTGACATCATGCTCCCCTACACAGTGACATCATGCTTCCCTACACAGTGACATCATGCTTCCCTGCACAGTGACATCATGCTCCCCTGCACAGTGACATCATGCTCCCCTGCACAGTGACATCATGCTCCCCTGCACAATGACATCATGGCCCTCAGCACAGTGACATCACGGTCCCCAGTACAGTGATATTGTGACACCCTCCATCCATTGCAGTAAAATCACAGCTCTCTCGGTACAGTGACATCATCTTTCCCTGTACAATGTCATCATGGCCCCCAGTGAAGTGACATCATGGCCCCCAGTGAAGTGACAATGTGACCTTCTCCCACCCACTACAGTAAAATTACAGCTCATAGCCCCCAGTACGGTGCTGCCTAGCAACAGAAGATGTGAAGATCCAGAGTTGTCACCCATCACTTCTAGTCATGGTTGTCAGGGACTGAAATAAAGGGGCAATATGTATTTCCTAGGTGGATGGGGGTTCAAAATCTCAATAACCACACAGCCCTAATATTCCCCCAGCCTAAGCTGCTACACAACATGGTGGGACTCCTTCTGACTGTCTGAGGGTTTGTTACAATTGCATTCGTTCTTGACAATCCTCTGTGAGCTAAACAACAAGCACTACAGACAGAAACATTTTACCTTCACTGATACATTGTAACAAACTATCAGGACAGGATATAGATTTTTGCTGCTGATGTCTGTAGCATATAGAAGATTGTACAGACTGGCAAGTGTCCACCATGCTGCACCTTCCTACATCTCTCACTTTCATTTAAGTACCAATTCGTTCTATCAATTAATCCAATGATTAGAGAGTATTGGAAATTCCCTCTAATATTAGCAATGCATGTATCTGGCAGGTGAATGTTACAATAATAAATATTTATCAGTATATGTGGTGAATATGATAAAATTCACTTACAGGTTAATGAATAAATAATTGACACACAGTGTTTATATTAATATAACTTTATTATAAATGTATAATATATCAATAAAAATATAATAATCGCTGTAAACACTGTCTCTGATTTATATCAAAATGTTCTACCACATTGAGAATCAATCAGCTGATGTCATGTAATAACTTGGTGTGACCTGCAGGTGTCACTGTTGCCACTTTCATAAGAGAAATTGTTAGAAACATCAATAGCGACAGCGACCCCTGCTGGTCACAAATAGGCTCTGATGAACATATTAAATGCCAACCACTAAAAGGTTAATCGTGTCACAGAAAGTGATCAGTCTCTCAGACCCCCACCAATCAGTAAGTGACGGCATGTCCTAGTGATACCACGTAACTTTATGTGATGTAATAATCCTTTAAATGAAAGTATATTTTTGGTGAATGAAAAAAATTGCATAGTGACATAATGCTCAGTGCAAAAGATACTGGAAGCCGCTACTATATTAAATGACTGTGGCACAAGAGATAAAGAAGGAATTGCCATTCTGGAGCCTGGGAAAGCTGGGTGATAACCCCAGTGTAAGATGTTATGCCGGTCGTATTGGTTATTACCCAGCTTTTCCAGAAACAGATCTATCTAACGAATGGTTAAAAAATATTCGACGATTTGAACGAAGAACACAACTGAAGGGTTTATATTTATTGGGGATTTTCTCAATTAAAGGGGTTTTCTCTTAATCAATATTTATCGTCTATGCACAGGATAGGCGATAAATATCTGATCGGTGGGGGTCCGACCTCTGGGGCCTCCACCAATCCCGAGAACGGGCTAAAATACCCGTCCTTGTGGCCACGTATGAATGGAGCGGTACTGCGCATGCTCGGCCACGGCGTCATCCTCTAAGGGGCTGCCGGAGGCGGCTGAGTGGCAGCCTCATAGAGAGTGAACACGTTTTGATACTTTTTTTGTAACATTTTAGTTGTCAGAAAATGTTTATACGACGGCCTGTGAAGAATATTACTAACTCTGCTGCCTGTTGTACTTCGTATCAGTATTTTCTTTTAAAAAGTTTTCTGGTTTCAGGTTAATAATTGTATAATGAGAAATTCCGTAACTTTCTGATATACTTTGTGTTTCCATTTCTCACCATTTTAACAATTTCAGCTTGCTGTCAGTGAATGAGAACCTACTTGTTTACATCCAGAAGCAAAAAACCCTATAGACCTAATACTTCTCGCAGTTGAGAGTTTGTTACAATTGTTTCCAGTCTAAACACTTCAGCAGCACAAAACTCTGCGTTTTAAAGATCTCTGTTTCCTGTCAATGAACATAGACTGGATACCTAGTTTTGCTGACAGCTGAGGGTTTGTTAAAATGGTAGCTAGTCTAGACAATCCTCTGTGAGCTAAACACATCAGCAGCACACATTCCTCTCCTGTCCTGAGTTTGTTACAATGTATCAGTGCAGGTAAATTATCAGCCTGGAGTCCAGATATTTTAGCTCACAGAGGATGGTCTAGACTGGATACAATTGTAACAAAACCTTCAACTGTGATTAGTATTAGGACTGCACTGGTTTTCAAGTTCTGAATGTAAACCAGTATGTTACCATTCTCTGACAGGAAGCAGAGATTTTGAAAATGTTGAGAAATTATAACAAATTGCATTAGAAAGTTGCATCGTTTTTTATGACTAAGCTTTAGTTACATAAAATAATGAAGTCCCTTCAAGTGAAGCTCCAGAAATCCCTACTCATGTCCCTTAACATTGCAGTCAAAGCGTGAGATTTTTAGCGCGATTTTGCAGAAATCACAAGTTGACCGTGACGTGTGAACACCGTCTTATGCTCATTACATTTATTTCTATTTAATTATCAGCATTTTCTTTTTTAGCAATGTTGCGATGTGCTGGTGACTGTCAGTATTTCCGGCTTCTGCCACCTGTAGTGGGGTCTTCTTCAGACTATTGGTGGCCTGTAAATTGGCTTTTTGCCCCTGGGTCCAGCCCGCCAGTGTCTGAACAGAGCTCAGATGGCCGGATTTACAAGCGCAGTGCAGCGGGGTGTCACGGTTATTATCCAGGGGGTCTATGGCCGCGCCGCTGGTTAACAGCAGATGGATGACGTCACTATGTCCGTGCTCGGCGGCGAGGTGCAGCGGCGTTTTCCTCCAGACGTTTTTATCTTCCAGGTTTTTATTTTTTCCAGCTTTCAGCAAAGATTTGACAATGTCCGTGTTGCCAGAGACGGTGGCGTAATGGAGGGGGGAACAACCATCCATGTCCTTCACCCCATACCTGGCCTGGCCGCTCAGCAAAGTCGCCACCACCTCCGAGTTCCCTCCCGCGGCTGCAATGTGGAGCGGGGTCTTCTTATCTTTATCTGGGACATTGGGGTCTGCCTTATTATTGAGGAGTAACTGCACCAGAGCAAGACCCCCTCCTTCTGCTGCCAAATATAACGGCGTTCTCGACTGCTTGTCCTTGGCATTAACGTTGGCCTTGTTTTTTATGAGACTTTGGGCAACGTCAATATTGTTCCTCTGGCTGGCAAGATGCAGAGGTGTCACTGACTCCTTGGTGGCCGCGTTCACATTGGCACCTGCTGAAAGTAAAATATCGCTCAATTCCGGTTTGTTATGGTAGGCGGCGACGTGAAGCGGCGTTTGGTCTCCCGGACCTGTAATATTAACATTAATTCCTTTCCGGAGCAGAAGTTTTATGGTGGAAACATCTCCCCCTTGAACAGACAGATGCAAAACCGTGTTCAGGTTTGGCGTCCGATCCTCCACTCGCGCCCCTTTCTCGATAAGAGTTTGCGCCGCCTCTGACTTGCCCAGCTCCGCCGCCAGGAGAAGAGGCGTATACTGGATGTCATTCCTTGCATTCACGTCCGTGCCCTTGTCGATTAAAGCCTTGATTATTCCAAAAAGGTTCAGCTTGACGGCTTTAAACATGGCGGAAATCATGGTGTCGGGGGAGAGCCCCTTGGAATATTGTAGAAGGAGGCCAAAAATGTATTCGTTATTGGTATTGAACGCCACATCGATGATGCCGGAGTCAATACTTGCGCCAGCCTCCAGTAACACCTTGACCGTGGCTTCATGCCCACCTGACACCGCATGGTATAAGGCCGTTTGCTGCTTTTCATCTGTACTGTCCACATTGGCGCCATTCTTCACAAGAATCTCCACCAGACGGCTGTTGTCTTTGGAAGCCTCCAGGTGTAAAAAGTTGGACCTATTTTTGTAGCGTTTCCCTTCTTCTTGGAGGAAGAGTTTTACTACATGGTGGTGATTGTTCTCGGCTGCTAAGTGTAGAGGAGATTGAGAGTCATTGTCCAGGACGTACATGTTCGCTCCAGCTTGGAGTAAAACCCTTGCCGCCTCCGTATGCCCATTCTCAGCCGCCCGATGCAGCGCCGTCCTCCGTTTTTCATCCTTGGCGTCTACTTTGGCACCTTTTGAAAGCAAGAATGTGATGACTGGGACTTGTCCATTAGAAGCCGCTACATGTAACAGAGTTTCTCCAGAAGAATTTAAGGCATTGACATCAGAATCTTTAAGAATCGACTCCAACAAGGAGAGGTCGCCCTTCATGACGGCATCAAAGACCCCAACAGGTGACTGAACCGCCTTCTGCCTCGGAGTCTCTGGTCGAGGTCTCTTCTTCTCCTTGACCTGGACACTTGGCTTTTGAGTCTCCTTTTTAACTTTCTTGGGCAAATTCTCCTTACGTGAAATTTTTTCTGGTGGTTCATTGACAGGAACTTGAGTGACCTCCTTATCCCTTTCCGATAAATATCCCACCAGTTGCCTTCTCCCATCTCCAACTGTGTCATTGACATGGTTGACGTAACTTCTGATGCTGTTGTATAACCTGGGCTCTATCTGCTTCAGACAAGGGTAGAAGAAGAGGCGACAAGCTCTCTCACCTTTAGATAACAAGATGTCCACCAGCCGGGAATTCTTCTCCGTCCTCGTCTTGTAGTAGGACATCACCATTTTCTTATTCGTTGAGAAGATTCCGTGGTCAATGAGGCGCTTGACGAGCTCTTCTGGGTTCTTGATGCCTTCGATGAGTTCATCTTTCTTGGTCTTCAGAACGTCGACAGCATAAGGGTTTATAAAGTGTCCTTGGGTGGTTATCGGTGGGAACAGAACGGAACTTGCAGCATTCATGGTCCTCAGGTTCTAGATTCCACAGGTCTTGTTTATAGAACGTGGAGAAGCTTCACACCATGAGAGAGTCCGAGACGCCATTGTAGCAAAAAGCAGCAGAGCCTCAGCAATCATATCAGACACATTGCTCCGGAGTCCTTTGTTGGACTAGTTGCCTTTTGTTTGTGCTTGGGAGGAAGTAAAGCAGTTTGTCCGGATTAACAAACAAGTCAATAAGAGCTTAGCGACTGTTGCTGCGAGCGCAACAACGAACCGGTGGAGGTAATATGTGTACATAAGTGACGGAGATTAGGCTGGTGCTGAAATATACGGGAGACAGAGGGAGAGTCCGGTGACAGAGCAAAGATCTGTGTAATGGAACCCGCCACAAAAATGCCAACCGGGATATGACAAAAATCAACAGCAAAAACTATCCAAAAAGTTTTTGCACAGTTTTTGTATGGAAATATTGTAACTATTATGTGATTGTTGACAAGTGAGTGCAGACACCTCCACGGCTGGACCAGGGTGTAGACCAGAATATCCACTTATATACACAATGCAACTTCAACATTTATAGCCACCTTCAAGTTTCTAAAGTCCATTTGAACCTTTTTACTGCCGGGACAATTTTGAGACTTTTGAATTAAGCAAATAAAACCTGAATTATTAAATAAATAATCTTATTATACCTCCATTAACATCTATTTTCTGAAAGTAAACACTTTAAACATTGTGAAAATGCCATCCAGCACTTAACACACATGGGCGCCTTCATGCAATTTTGCATAATTTTGTAAAAAAAAAAAAGGCATAAAAAGTCATGTTTGTGGCTAAAAGTCTGACACAAGAAGAGCCAGAGCCACACAAAATCTGATTATATATGAAACTACTCATCTTCTCACTCTTTAGTAGAAAAAAAAATACCCCCCTAAGCACAACAGAGAACACATATACCCTCTCATTATTAACAGGGGTGATAACATGAAGAAAAGTTCCATATCGTCTCCGTTCAGGTCTATGGAGTCTGTACAGGGGGAGAGATGACAGTAATAGCCCAGGTTTTTCCTTCTTGTTGTCACTTGCTGTCAACCCTCTGCTGGGGATGTCAGTGCTGCCCTCTGCTGGGGATGTCAGTGCTGCCCTCTGCTGGGGATCTCAGTGCTGCCCTCTGCTGGGGATCTCAGTGCTGCCCTCTGCTGGGGATCTCAGTGCTGCCCTCTGCTGGGGATCTCAGTGCTGCCCTCTGATGGGGATCTCAGTGCTGCCCTCTGCTGGGGATCTCAGTGCTGCCCTCTTCTGGGGATCTCAGTGCTGCCCGCTGCTGGGGATCTCAGTGCTGCCCTCTGATGGGGATCTCGGTGCTGCCCTCTGCTGGGGATCTCAGTGCTGCCCTCTGCTGGGGATCTCAGTGCTGCCCTCTGCTGGGGATGTCAGTGCTGCCCTCTGCTGGGGATGTCAGTGCTGCCCTCTGATGGGGATCTCAGTGCTGCCCTCTTCTGGGGATCTCAGTGCTGCCCGCTGCTGGGGATCTCAGTGCTGCCCTCTGATGGGGATCTCGGTGCTGCCCTCTGCTGGGGATCTCAGTGCTGCCCTCTGCTGGGGATCTCAGTGCTGCCCTCTGCTGGGGATCTCAGTGCTGCCCTCTGCTGGGGATCTCAGTGCTGCCTTTTTGGCGTCCTTCATTTGATGGATTCGGCACTTCTGTTAGGTTAAGTTCACATTTGCGTTGTATAATCCGTTACTCTGATCTGTTTTTAGATGTAAACTTAGTCTTAGTAATATTCATTATACTGCTTCATACACAGTGTTCAGAGTCCACCACTAGATGGCAGCGCTGCGTCACGCACGCCCTGGCCCCGTTCTTTTGCGCTGCAGCTCGTAGGAACGTGCAGGGTGTGGCTGCAGAAAAAAGCAAGAAACGTCTATTGTTATTACCTCGGGCAGAGGATTAATGGATCCAGGAATTCTATTTTCCTTCACTTCCTTAACAGAATCTGATCGCAGTATAAAATAAATACAGTGGAGAAAATTACTATCAATGTGCGATCTCCCTTTCTACATGACTATCTATCTTATATCATCTCATTGATGACAGCCGCTCCTCTTATAACACTCCAGCACTATTATATCCTCCAGACATTACATCATATGTGTGCCTGATATCAGCCGCTCCTCTTATATCACTCCAATACTATTATATCCTCCAGAGACATTATATCATATGTGTGACTGATATCAGCCGCTCCTCTTATATCACTCCAGTACTATTCTATCCTCCAGAGACATTACATCATATGTGACTGATATCAGCCGCTCCTCTTATATCACTCCAGCACTATTATATCCTCCAGAGACATTACATCATGTGTGACTGATATCAGCCGCTCCTCTTATAACACTCCAGCACTATTATATCCTCCAGACATTACATCATATGTGTGCCTGATATCAGCCGCTCCTCTTATATCACTCCAATACTATTATATCCTCCAGAGACATTACATCATATGTGTGACTGATATCAGCCGCTCCTCTTATATCACTCCAGTACTATTCTATCCTCCAGAGACATTACATCATATGTGACTGATATCAGCCGCTCCTCTTATATCACTCCAGCACTATTATATCCTCCGGAGACATTACATCATATGTGTGACTGATATCAGCCGCTCCTCTTATAACACTCCAATACTATTATATCCTCCAGAGACATTACATCATATGTGACTGATATCAGCCGCTCCTCTTATATCACTCCAGTACTATTATATCCTCCAGAGACATTACATCATATGTGACTGATATCAGCCGCTCCGCTTATAACGCTCCAGTACTATTATATCCTCCAGAGACATTACATCATATGTGTGACTGATATCAGCCGCTCCTCTTATAACACTCCAGCACTATTATATCCTCCAGAGACATTACATCATATGTGACTGATATCAGCCGCTCCTCTTATAACACTCCAGCACTATTATATCCTCCGGAGACATTACATCATATGTGTGACTGATATCAGCCGCTCCTCTTATAACGCTCCAGTACTATTATATCCTCCAGAGACATTACATCATATGTGACTGATATCAGCCGCTCCTCTTATATCACTCCAGCACTATTATATCCTCCGGAGACATTACATCATATGTGTGACTGATATCAGCCGCTCCTCTTATAACACTCCAATACTATTATATCCTCCAGAGACATTACATCATATGTGACTGATATCAGCCGCTCCTCTTATATCACTCCAGTACTATTATATCCTCCAGAGACATTACATCATATGTGACTGATATCAGCCGCTCCTCTTATATCACTCCAGTACTATTATATCCTCCAGAGACATTACATCATATGTGACTGATATCAGCCGCTCCGCTTATAACGCTCCAGTACTATTATATCCTCCAGAGACATTACATCATATGTGTGACTGATATCAGCCGCTCCTCTTATAACACTCCAGCACTATTATATCCTCCAGAGACATTACATCATATGTGACTGATATCAGCAGCTCCTCTTATAACACTCCAGCACTATTATATCCTCCGGAGACATTACATCATATGTGTGACTGATATCAGCCGCTCCTCTTATAACGCTCCAGTACTATTATATCCTCCAGAGACATTACATCATATGTGTGACTGATATCAGCCGCTCCTCTTATATCACTCCAGTACTATTATATCCTCCAGAGACATTACATCATATGTGACTGATATCAGCCGCTCCTCTTATAACACTCCAGCACTATTATATCCTCCAGAGACATTACATCATATGTGTGAGTGATATCAGCCGCTCCTCTTATAACGCTCCAGTACTACCGTATTATATCCTCCAGAGACATTACATCATATGTGACTGATATCAGCCGCTCCTCTTATAACGCTCCAGTACTATTATATCCTCCAGAGACATTACATCATATGTGACTGATATCAGCCGCTTCTCTTATAACACTCCAGTACTATTATATCCTCCAGAGACATTACATCATATGTGTGACTGATATCAGCCGCTCCTCTTATATCACTCCAGTACTATTATATCCTCCAGAGACATTACATCATATGTGACTGATATCAGCCGCTCCTCTTATAACACTCCAGCACTATTATATCCTCCAGAGACATTACATCATATGTGTGAGTGATATCAGCCGCTCCTCTTATAACGCTCCAGTACTATTATATCCTCCAGAGACAGTACATCATAAGTGACTGATATCAGCCGCTCCTCTTATAACGCTCCAGTACTATTATATCCTCCAGAGACATTACATCATATGTGACTGATATCAGCCGCTTCTCTTATATCACTCCAGCACTATTATATCCTCCAGAGACATTACATCATATGTGTGACTGATATCAGCCGCTCCTCTTATATCACTCCAGCACTATTATATCCTCCAGAGACATTACATCTTATGTGTGACTGATATCAGCCGCTCCTCTTATATCACTCCAGTACTATTATATCCTCCAGAGACATTACATCATATGTGTGACTGATATCAGCCGCTCCTCTTATATCACTCCAGCACTATTATACCCTCCAGAGACATTACATCATATGTGTGACTGATATCAGCCGCTCTTCTTATATCACTCCAGCACTATTATATTCTCCAGAGACATTACATCATATGTGACTGATATCAGCCGCTCCTCTTATATCACTCCAGTACTATTATATCCTCCAGAGACATTAGATCATATGTGTGACTGATATCAGCCGCTCCTCTTATATCACTCCAGCACTATTATATCCTCCAGAGACATTACATCATATGTGACTGATATCAGCCGCTCCTCTTATAACACTCCAGTACTATTATATCCTCCAGAGACATTACATCATATGTGTGACTGATATCAGCCGCTCCTCTTATAACACTCCAGCACTATTATATCCTCCAGAGACATTACATCATATGTGTGACTGATATCAGCCGCTCCTCTTATATCACTCCAGCACTATTATATCCTCCAGAGACATTACATCATATGTGACTGATATCAGCCCCTCCTCTTATATCACTCCAGCACTATTATATCCTCCAGAGACATTACATCATATGTGACTGATATCAGCCGCTCCTCTTATAACACTCCAGTACTATTATATCCTCCAGAGACATTACATCATATGTGACTGATATCAGCCGCTCCTCTTATAACACTCCAGTACTATTATATCCTCCAGAGACATTACATCATATGTGACTGATATCAGCCGCTCCTCTTATATCACTCCAGTACTATTATATCCTCCAGAGACATTACATCATATGTGTGACTGATATCAGCCGCTCCTCTTATATCACTCCAGTACTATTATATCTTCCAGAGACATTACATCATATGTGACTGATATCAGCCGCTTCTCTTATATCACTCCAGCACTATTATATCCTCCAGAGACATTACATCATATGTGTGACTGATATCAGCCGCTCCTCTTATATCACTCCAGCACTATTATATCCTCCAGAGACATTACATCTTATGTGTGACTGATATCAGCCGCTCCTCTTATATCACTCCAGTACTATTATATCCTCCAGAGACATTACATCATATGTGTGACTGATATCAGCCGCTCTTCTTATATCACTCCAGCACTATTATATTCTCCAGAGACATTACATCATATGTGACTGATATCAGCCGCTCCTCTTATATCACTCCAGTACTATTATATCCTCCAGAGACATTACATCATATGTGTGACTGATATCAGCCGCTCTTCTTATATCACTCCAGCACTATTTTATCCTCCAGAGACATTACATCATATGTGTGACTGATATCAGCCGCTCCTCTTATAACACTCCAGTACTATTATATCCTCCAGAGACATTACATCATATGTGTGACTGATATCAGCGGCTCCTCTTATAACACTCCAGCACTATTATATCCTCCAGAGACATTACATCATATGTGTGACTGATATCAGCCGCTCCTCTTATAACACTCCAGCACTATTATATCCTCCAGAGACATTACATCATATGTGACTGATATCAGCCCCTCCTCTTATATCACTCCAGCACTATTATATCCTCCAGAGACATTACATCATATGTGACTGATATCAGCCGCTCCTCTTATAACACTCCAGTACTATTATATCCTCCAGAGACATTACATCATATGTGACTGATATCAGCCGCTCCTCTTATAACACTCCAGTACTATTATATCCTCCAGAGACATTACATTATATGTGACTGATATCAGCCGCTCCTCTTATATCACTACAGCACTATTATATCCTCCAGAGACATTACATCATATGTGTGACTGATATCAGCCGCTCCTCTTATATCACTCCAGTACTATTATATCTTCCAGAGACATTACATCATATGTGACTGATATCAGCCGCTCCTCTTATATCACTCCAGTACTATTATATCCTCCAGAGACATTACATCATATGTGTGACTGATATCAGCCGCTCCTCTTATAACACTCCAGTACTATTATATCCTCCAGAGACATTACATCATATGTGACTGATATCAGCCGTTCCTCTTATATCACTCCAGCACTATTATATCCTCCAGAGACATTACATCATATATGTGACTGATATCAGCAGCTCCTCTTATATCACTCCAGCACTATTATATCCTCCAGAGACATTACATCATATGTGTGACTGATATCAGCCGCTCCTCTTATATCACTCCAGTACTATTATATCCTCCAGAGACATTACATCATATGTGACTGATATCAGCCGTTCCTCTTATATCACTCCAGTACTATTATATCCTCCAGAGACATTACATCATATGTGTGACTGATATCAGCCGCTCCTCTTATATCACTCCAGTACTATTAGGGCATGACCACACATGGCGGAATTCCTCCGCAACTGTCCGCATCAATGCCGCACCTAATCCGGGTTGCGGATTACGGCTGCGGATCTGCACAAAATGTGCAGAAAATTGATGCGGACTGGCCGCTGCGGACTGCAGGAAAAGTGCTTCCCTTCTCCCTATTCAGTGCAGGATAGAGAGAAGGGACAGCACTTTCCCTAGTGAAAGTCAAAGAAATTCATACTTACCGCCCGTTGTCTTGGTGACGCGTCCCTCTTTCGGCATCCAGCCCGACCTCCCTGGATGACGCTCCAGTCCATGTGACCGCTGCAGCCTGTGCTTGGCCTGTGATTGGCTGCAGCCGTCACTTACACTGAAACGTCATCCTGGGAGGCCGGACTGGAGACAGAAGCAGGGAGTTCTCTGTAATTATGAACTTATATGTTTTTTTACAGATACATGTATATTGAGATCGGTAGTCACTGTCCCGGGTGCAGAAACAGTTACTGCCGATCGCGTAACTCTTTCAGCACCCTGGACAGTGACTATTTACAGACGTCTCCTAGCAACGCTCCCGTCATTACGGGAGCCCCATTGACTTCCTCAGTCTGGCTGTAGACCTAGAAATACATAGGTCCAGCCAGAATGAAGAAATGTCATGGTAGTAAAAACAATACGCTCCGCAGCACACATAAGATCTGCGGACTTCATTGCGGAATTTTGACTCTCCATTGAAGTCAATGGAGAAATTCCGCCATGAGTCCGCAACCAGTCCGCCACTGCTCCGCAACAGACAGAGCATGCTGCGGACACCAAATTCCGCTCCGCAGCCTATGCTCCGCAGCGGAATTGTACGCATCGTGTAAACGAACACTGCTAAATTAAAGTGAAAGTCAATGGAGAAACGGCTCCGCTGCGGATTAACGCTGCGGAGTGTCCGCAGCGGAATTTAAGTGAAATTCCGCCATGTGTGAACCCGCCCTTATATCCTCCAGAGACATTACATCATATGTGACTGATATCAGCAGCTCCTCTTATATCACTCCAGTACTATTATATCCTCCAGAGACATTACATCATATGTGACTGATATCAGCCGCTCCTCTTATAACACTCCAGCACTATTATATCCTCCAGAGACATTACATCATATATGTGACTGATATCAGCCGCTCCTCTTATATCACTCCAGCACTATTATATCCTCCAGAGACATTACATCATATGTGACTGATATCAGCCGCTCCTCTTATATCACTCCAGCACTATTATATCCTCCAGAGACATTACATCATAGGTGTGACTGATATCTGCCGCTCCTCTTATATCACTCCAGTACTATTATATCCTCCAGAGACATTACATCATATGTGTGACTGATATCTGCCGCTCCTCTTATAACACTCCAGTACTATTATATCCTCTAGAGACATTACATCATATGTGTGACTGATATCAGCCGCTCCTCTTATATCACTCCAGTACTATTATATCCTCCAGAGACATTACATCATATGTGACTGATATCAGCCGCTCCTCTTATAACACTCCAGTACTATTATATCCTCTAGAGACATAACATCATATGTGACTGATATCAGCCGCTCCTCTTATAACACTCCAGCACTATTATATCCTCCAGAGACATTACATCATATGTGACTGATATCAGCCGCTCCTCTTATATAACTCCAGCACTATTATATCCTCCAGAGACATTACATCATATGTGACTGATATCAGCCGCTCCTCTTATAACACTCCAGTACTATTATGTCCTCCAGAGACATTACATCATATATGTGACTGATATCAGCCGCTCCTCTTATATCACTCCAGCACTATTATATCCTCCAGAGACATTACATCATATGTGTGACTGATATCAGCCGCTCCTCTTATAACACTCCAGTACTATTATATCCTCCAGAGACATTACATCATATGTGACTGATATCAGCCGCTCCTCTTATATCACTCCAGTACTATTATATCCTCCAGAGACATTACATCATATGTGTGACTGATATCAGCCGCTCCTCTTATAACACTCCAGTACTATTATATCCTCCAGAGACATTACTTCATATGTGTGACTGATATCAGCCGCTCCTCTTATAACACTCCAGTACTATTATATCCTCCAGAGACATTACATCATATGTGACTGATATCAGCCGCTCCTCTTATATCACTCCAGCACTATTATATCCTCCAGAGACATTACATCTTATGTGTGACTGATATCAGCCGCTCCTCTTATATCACTCCAGTACTATTATATCCTCCAGAGACATTACATCATATGTGTGACTGATATCAGCCGCTCCTCTTATATCACTCCAGTACTATTATACCCTCCAGAGACATTACATCATATGTGTGACTGATATCAGCCGCTCTTCTTATATCACTCCAGCACTATTATATTCTCCAGAGACATTACATCATATGTGACTGATATCAGCCGCTCCTCTTATAACACTCCAGCACTATTATATTCTCCAGAGACATTACATCATATGTGACTGATATCAGCCGCTCCTCTTATATCACTCCAGTACTATTATATCCTCCAGAGACATTACATCATATGTGACTGATATCAGCCGCTCCTCTTATAACACTCCAGTACTATTATATCCTCCAGAGACATTACATCATATGTTACTGATATCAGCCGCTCCTCTTATAACACTCCAGCACTATTATATCCTCCAAAGACATTACATCATATGTGTGACTGATATCAGCCGCTCCTCTTATAACACTCCAGTACTATTATATCCTCCAGAGACATTACATCATATGTGTGACTGATATCAGCCGCTCCTCTTATAACACTCCAGTACTATTATATCCTCCAGAGACATTACATCATATGTGACTGATATCAGCCGCTCCTCTTATATCACTCCAGCACTATTATATCCTCCAGAGACATTACATCATATGTGACTGATATCAGCCGCTCCTCTTATATCACTCCAGTACTATTATATCCTCCAGAGACATTACATCATATGTGTGACTGATATCAGCCGCTCCTCTTATATCACTCCAGCACTATTATATCCTCCAGAGACATTACATCATATGTGTGACTGATATCAGCCGCTCCTCTTATATCACTCCAGCACTATTATATCCTCCAGAGACATTACATCATATGTGACTGATATCAGCCGCTCCTCTTATAACACTCCAGTACTATTATATCCTCCAGAGACATTACATCATATGTTACTGATATCAGCCGCTCCTCTTATAACACTCCAGCACTATTATATCCTCCAAAGACATTACATCATATGTGTGACTGATATCAGCCGCTCCTCTTATAACACTCCAGTACTATTATATCCTCCAGAGACATTACATCATATGTGTGACTGATATCAGCCGCTCCTCTTATAACACTCCAGTACTATTATATCCTCCAGAGACATTACATCATATGTGTGACTGATATCAGCCGCTCCTCTTATAACACTCCAGTACTATTATATCCTCCAGAGACATTACATCATATATGTGACTGATATCAGCCGCTCCTCTTATATCACTCCAGCACTATTATATCCTCCAGAGACATTACATCATATGTGACTGATATCAGCCGCTCCTCTTATATCACTCCAGTACTATTATATCCTCCAGAGACATTACATCATATGTGTGACTGATATCAGCCGCTCCTCTTATATCACTCCAGCACTATTATATCCTCCAGAGACATTACATCATATGTGTGACTGATATCAGCCGCTCCTCTTATATCACTCCAGTACTATTATATTCTCCAGAGACATTACATCATATGTGTGACTGATATCAGCCGCTCCTCTTATATCACTCCAGCACTATTATATCCTCCAGAGACATTACATCATATGTGTGAGTGACATCAGCCGCTCCTCTTATAACGCTCCAGTACTATTATATCCTCCAGAGACAGTACATCATAAGTGACTGATATCAGCCGCTCCTCTTATAACGCTCCAGTACTATTATATCCTCCAGAGACATTACATCATATGTGACTGATATCAGCCGCTTCTCTTATATCACTCCAGCACTATTATATCCTCCAGAGACATTACATCATATGTGTGACTGATATCAGCCGCTCCTCTTATATCACTCCAGCACTATTATATCCTCCAGAGACATTACATCTTATGTGTGACTGATATCAGCCGCTCCTCTTATATCACTCCAGTACTATTATATCCTCCAGAGACATTACATCATATGTGTGACTGATATCAGCCGCTCCTCTTATATCACTCCAGCACTATTATACCCTCCAGAGACATTACATCATATGTGTGACTGATATCAGCCGCTCTTCTTATATCACTCCAGCACTATTATATTCTCCAGAGACATTACATCATATGTGACTGATATCAGCCGCTCCTCTTATATCACTCCAGTACTATTATATCCTCCAGAGACATTACATCATATGTGTGACTGATATCAGCCGCTCCTCTTATATCACTCCAGCACTATTATATCCTCCAGAGACATTACATCATATGTGACTGATATCAGCCGCTCCTCTTATAACACTCCAGTACTATTATATCCTCCAGAGACATTACATCATATGTGTGACTGATATCAGCCGCTCCTCTTATAACACTCCAGCACTATTATATCCTCCAGAGACATTACATCATATGTGTGACTGATATCAGCCGCTCCTCTTATATCACTCCAGCACTATTATATCCTCCAGAGACATTACATCATATGTGACTGATATCAGCCCCTCCTCTTATATCACTCCAGCACTATTATATCCTCCAGAGACATTACATCATATGTGACTGATATCAGCCGCTCCTCTTATAACACTCCAGTACTATTATATCCTCCAGAGACATTACATCATATGTGACTGATATCAGCCGCTCCTCTTATAACACTCCAGTACTATTATATCCTCCAGAGACATTACATCATATGTGACTGATATCAGCCGCTCCTCTTATATCACTCCAGTACTATTATATCCTCCAGAGACATTACATCATATGTGTGACTGATATCAGCCGCTCCTCTTATATCACTCCAGTACTATTATATCTTCCAGAGACATTACATCATATGTGACTGATATCAGCCGCTTCTCTTATATCACTCCAGCACTATTATATCCTCCAGAGACATTACATCATATGTGTGACTGATATCAGCCGCTCCTCTTATATCACTCCAGCACTATTATATCCTCCAGAGACATTACATCTTATGTGTGACTGATATCAGCCGCTCCTCTTATATCACTCCAGTACTATTATATCCTCCAGAGACATTACATCATATGTGTGACTGATATCAGTCGCTCCTCTTATATCACTCCAGCACTATTATACCCTCCAGAGACATTACATCATATGTGTGACTGATATCAGCCGCTCTTCTTATATCACTCCAGCACTATTATATCCTCCAGAGACATTACATCATATGTGTGACTGATATCAGCCGCTCCTCTTATATCACTCCAGCACTATTATATTCTCCAGAGACATTACATCATATGTGACTGATATCAGCCGCTCCTCTTATATCACTCCAGTACTATTATATCCTCCAGAGACATTACATCATATGTGTGACTGATATCAGCCGCTCTTCTTATATCACTCCAGCACTATTATATCCTCCAGAGACATTACATCATATGTGACTGATATCAGCCGCTCCTCTTATAACACTCCAGTACTATTATATCCTCCAGAGACATTACATCATATGTGTGACTGATATCAGCGGCTCCTCTTATAACACTCCAGCACTATTATATCCTCCAGAGACATTACATCATATGTGTGACTGATATCAGCCGCTCCTCTTATAACACTCCAGCACTATTATATCCTCCAGAGACATTACATCATATGTGACTGATATCAGCCCCTCCTCTTATATCACTCCAGCACTATTATATCCTCCAGAGACATTACATCATATGTGACTGATATCAGCCGCTCCTCTTATAACACTCCAGTACTATTATATCCTCCAGAGACATTACATCATATGTGACTGATATCAGCCGCTCCTCTTATAACACTCCAGTACTATTATATCCTCCAGAGACATTACATCATATGTGTGACTGATATCAGCCGCTCCTCTTATATCACTCCAGTACTATTATATCTTCCAGAGACATTACATCATATGTGACTGATATCAGCCGCTCCTCTTATATCACTCCAGTACTATTATATCCTCCAGAGACATTACATCATATGTGTGACTGATATCAGCCGCTCCTCTTATAACACTCCAGTACTATTATATCCTCCAGAGACATTACATCATATGTGACTGATATCAGCCGTTCCTCTTATATCACTTCAGTACTATTATATCCTCCAGAGACATTACATCATATGTGTGACTGATATCAGCCGCTCCTCTTATATCACTCCAGTACTATTATATCCTCCAGAGACATTACATCATATGTGTGACTGATATCAGCCGCTCCTCTTATATCACTCCAGTACTATTATATCCTCCAGAGACATTACATCATATGTGACTGATATCAGCAGCTCCTCTTATATCACTCCAGTACTATTATATCCTCCAGAGACATTACATCATATGTGACTGATATCAGCCGCTCCTCTTATAACACTCCAGCACTATTATATCCTCCAGAGACATTACATCATATATGTGACTGATATCAGCCGCTCCTCTTATATCACTCCAGCACTATTATATCCTCCAGAGACATTACATCATATGTGACTGATATCAGCCGCTCCTCTTATATCACTCCAGCACTATTATATCCTCCAGAGACATTACATCATAGGTGTGACTGATATCTGCCGCTCCTCTTATATCACTCCAGTACTATTATATCCTCCAGAGACATTACATCATATGTGTGACTGATATCTGCCGCTCCTCTTATAACACTCCAGTACTATTATATCCTCTAGAGACATTACATCATATGTGTGACTGATATCAGCCGCTCCTCTTATATCACTCCAGTACTATTATATCCTCCAGAGACATTACATCATATGTGACTGATATCAGCCGCTCCTCTTATAACACTCCAGTACTATTATATCCTCTAGAGACATTACATCATATGTGACTGATATCAGCCGCTCCTCTTATAACACTCCAGCACTATTATATCCTCCAGAGACATTACATCATATGTGACTGATATCAGCCGCTCCTCTTATATAACTCCAGCACTATTATATCCTCCAGAGACATTACATCATATGTGACTGATATCAGCCGCTCCTCTTATAACACTCCAGTACTATTATGTCCTCCAGAGACATTACATCATATATGTGACTTATATCAGCCGCTCCTCTTATATCACTCCAGCACTATTATATCCTCCAGAGACATTACATCATATGTGTGACTGATATCAGCCGCTCCTCTTATAACACTCCAGTACTATTATATCCTCCAGAGACATTACATCATATGTGACTGATATCAGCCGCTCCTCTTATATCACTCCAGTACTATTATATCCTCCAGAGACATTACATCATATGTGTGACTGATATCAGCCGCTCCTCTTATAACACTCCAGTACTATTATATCCTCCAGAGACATTACATCATATGTGTGACTGATATCAGCCGCTCCTCTTATAACACTCCAGTACTATTATATCCTCCAGAGACATTACATCATATGTGACTGATATCAGCCGCTCCTCTTATATCACTCCAGCACTATTATATCCTCCAGAGACATTACATCTTATGTGTGACTGATATCAGCCGCTCCTCTTATATCACTCCAGTACTATTATATCCTCCAGAGACATTACATCATATGTGTGACTGATATCAGCCGCTCCTCTTATATCACTCCAGTACTATTATACCCTCCAGAGACATTACATCATATGTGTGACTGATATCAGCCGCTCTTCTTATATCACTCCAGCACTATTATATTCTCCAGAGACATTACATCATATGTGACTGATATCAGCCGCTCCTCTTATAACACTCCAGCACTATTATATTCTCCAGAGACATTACATCATATGTGACTGATATCAGCCGCTCCTCTTATATCACTCCAGTACTATTATATCCTCCAGAGACATTACATCATATGTGACTGATATCAGCCGCTCCTCTTATAACACTCCAGTACTATTATATCCTCCAGAGACATTACATCATATGTGACTGATATCAGCCGCTCCTCTTATAACACTCCAGCACTATTATATCCTCCAAAGACATTACATCATATGTGTGACTGATATCAGCCGCTCCTCTTATAACACTCCAGTACTATTATATCCTCCAGAGACATTACATCATATGTGTGACTGATATCAGCCGCTCCTCTTATAACACTCCAGTACTATTATATCCTCCAGAGACATTACATCATATGTGACTGATATCAGCCGCTCCTCTTATATCACTCCAGCACTATTATATCCTCCAGAGACATTACATCATATGTGACTGATATCAGCCGCTCCTCTTATATCACTCCAGTACTATTATATCCTCCAGAGACATTACATCATATGTGTGACTGATATCAGCCGCTCCTCTTATATCACTCCAGCACTATTATATCCTCCAGAGACATTACATCATATGTGTGACTGATATCAGCCGCTCCTCTTATATCACTCCAGTACTATTATATTCTCCAGAGACATTACATCATATGTGTGACTGATATCAGCCGCTCCTCTTATATCACTCCAGCACTATTATATCCTCCAGAGACATTACATCATATGTGTGACTGATATCAGCCGCTCCTCTTATATCACTACAGCACTATTATAAGCTGCTGTTTTCAGGGTTAGTGGCCCTTTAAGCCGGCTATAGCTATATAGCTTCTCCTATATGGTTTTGTCTTGAAGGAACATCGCTCCTGAGAACGTGTTTCCCTGCTCATCTGTGGTAGGAGTTTTCTTGGCTCCATGTGGAACGAGATAAAAGATGCAGGAAAATAAAGGGATTCTGCTTCACCGCTGCCAAATTGTTAATGCCAAATTAGTAACTTGGGCCGGAGATCAAAGAGGGAACATCAGAGATGAAGCCAATATCATGTATATGTCCTGGCGCAGCCCGCAGCGCTGTCAGGTGAAACGCAGACTGATTTATGAAGTGGCTGATTCTGAAAAATCTTTATGTTCATGTTTAGTTTTACATTCACCCCCCCCCCCCCCTATAAACTTTCCTGAAAGTGAAGCGATCACCTGTTCATTTATTATGTGCACCCTGAATGGAAAATACCCCTGCACAAGAGATAGATGATAGATAGATAGATAGATAGATAGATAGATAGATAGATAGATAGATAGATAGATAGATAGATAGATAGATAGATAGATAGATAGATAGATAGATATGAGAGAGATAGATAGATAGATAGATAGATAGATAGATAGATAGATAGATAGATAGATAGATAGATAGATAGATAGATAGATAGATAGATATGAGAGAGAGAGATAGATAGATAGATAGATAGATAGATAGATAGATAGATAGATAGATAGATAGATAGATAGATAGATAGATAGATAGATTGATAGATAGATAGATAGATAGATAGATAGATAGATAGATAGATAGATAGATAGATAGATAGATAGATAGATATGAGAGAGAGAGATAGATAGATAGATAGATAGATAGATAGATAGATAGATAGATAGATAGATAGATAGATAGATAGATAGATAGATAGATAGATAGATAGATAGATAGATAGATAGATAGATATGCGATAGATAGATAGATAGATAGATAGATAGATAGATAGATAGATAGATAGATAGATAGATAGATAGATAGATAGATAGATAGATATGAGATAGATAGATAGATAGATAGATAGATAGATATGAGATAGATTAGATTATAGATAGATAGATAGATAGATAGATAGATAGATAGATAGATAGATAGATAGATAGATAGATAGATAGATAGATAGATAGATAGATAGATAGATAGATAGATAGATAGATAGATATGAGATAGATAGATAGATAGATAGATAGATAGATAGATAGATAGATAGATAGATAGATATGAGATAGATTAGATTATAGATAGATAGATAGATAGATAGATAGATAGATAGATAGATAGATAGATAGATAGATAGATAGATAGATAGATAGATAGATAGATAGATATGAGAGAGATAGATAGATAGATAGATAGATAGATAGATAGATAGATAGATAGATAGATAGATAGATAGATAGATAGATAGATAGATAGATAGATAGATAGATAGATAGATAGATATGAGAGAGAGATAGATAGATAGATAGATAGATAGATAGATAGATAGATAGATAGATAGATAGATAGATAGATAGATAGATAGATAGATAGATAGATAGATAGATAGATAGATAGATAGATAAATAGATAGATAGATAGATAGATAGATAGATAGATAGATAGATAGATAGATAGATAGATAGATAGATAGATAGATAGATATGAGATAGATAGATAAATAGATAGATAGATAGATAGATAGATAGATAGATAGATAGATAGATAGATAGATAGATAGATAGATAGATAGATAGATAGATAGATAGATATGAGATAGATAGATAGATAGATAGATAGATAGATAGATAGATAGATAGATAGATAGATAGATAGATAGATAGATAGATAGATATGAGATAGATAGATAGATAGATAGATAGATAGATAGATAGATAGATAGATAGATATGAGATAGATAGATAGATAGATAGATAGATAGATAGATAGATAGATAGATAGATAGATATGCGATAGATAGATAGATAGATAGATAGATAGATAGATAGATAGATAGATAGATAGATAGATAGATAGATAGATAGATAGATAGATAGATATGAGATAGATAGATATGAGATAGATAGATAGATAGATAGATAGATAGATAGATAGATAGATAGATAGATAGATAGATAGATAGATAGATAGATAGATAGATATGAGATAGATAGATAGATAGATAGATAGATAGATAGATAGATATGAGATAGATTAGATTATAGATAGATAGATAGATAGATAGATAGATAGATAGATAGATAGATAGATAGATAGATAGATAGATAGATAGATAGATAGATAGATAGATAGATAGATAGATAGATAGTAAGCAGCATTGAACATGAGCTCCTGAGTCTACATCAATATATACCTTGTAATGAGCAAACTGTAAGGCATAACCTGGATAATACAGACTCCATGGAAGACAGGAGGAAGCAGGACTAAAAGTTCTTCATGAAAAATAAGAAATGTAAAGATTTGAAAGAAAAAACAAGAATTTTGCTTAGAGGACAGACTGCAGCAGAGAACATCAAGTCTGACCGAGTCCAGAGAACTGAGCATCCAAAAGGTAAGAACTTCCTGCAACACCAACACAATCCAACTAGAGAGAAAACACCAGAGATATAAGGATTTATCTAAAAATGGAAAATCACAACTTAGAACAAGAAATGCAGAATAAAGTAAATGTCCATAAGACGGAGTTTGGGATAGAAGATTCAGACAACAGGGGGTCAGGCACCTTGGAGATCACATACTCCGAAGAGCAGAGGAGCATTCAAGCGAGGAAAGCAGTAAAACATGCCACAATCAGACACAATCCAGAGACACTTTTTGCTGACTTTACCTCTAAAGAAGAAGTCAAGAGGAAAACAAATGTATTATTCTACACTGAGCACCGCTCCGCCTGGCACACAGCCCTGTGCCAGCACTATAAGGACATATCAAAGTGTGGCATCAATAAGGGCCGACAGATCAGAATAAAAGACCCAGGAAATGATGGGAGTATTACTCTTACCATAAGTCTATACAATAACGGCAACGTTCTCATACAAGGCAATGAGGACAAGCTAGAGGAATTCCAAGAAATCTTTCATCATATTAAAGACCAGGCCCAAACTTACAAAGAACAACAAACTCCAGCAACCCAGACCAGAGATGGACATACAGAGACAATCTCCAGCGACACCCCCGCTGCCCCATGTCCCAATGTCCCACACCCCTCACCCGACACCCTCAGAGACTGTTTATCTCAATTAGAAAGAGACTTTGTACAATTCAAAGAAGAACTTCAAAGAAATCTCGGTGACAAAAACACAAATGACCAAGTAATTAAAGAGATAAACAAACTGAAGTGTGAACATGCATCAGCTCTGCAGGAAATACAACGTACACTCCGAGAGCTGCAACAAGAAAATACAAAGCTCAGATTAGAGATAGAAAATCTAAAACCACAAACACAAAGTCTAGGAGCAAGGGAGAGCGCTGACATAAGGACCGCCAATGACCAGGGCGCTAGTACATCAAATCACCCAAACCCAATAAATATTCCTGAAATTAATGAAAACAAACTAGGAGAAAACAGAGCGATACAAGTGGGTACAAAGCCGACCGCCAACCAATCCTCCAGCACAGAACCACAGCAGCACCACATAACACCACCAAGCAGGACCCAGGACACAAGCATCAGACAAGCCACCCGCAAGTCACAATGTCCTGATACTGTCCTAATAATTGACTCAAATGGCAAATACCTTAATTCACGGCGACTCTTCCCAGGAAAAAGGGTCAGTAAAATTCACTGTGCAACTATCCAACAAGTCACATCAGTCATCAATAACCCACATTTTACCAATCCAAACCATCTCATTATACACACGGGTACAAACAACCTCCAAGACCAGCAACAGCAGATTGCAGAACAACTGACCCAACTAGCAAAGACGGCACAACAAAAGTTCCCTGACAGTAAAATAATTATATCATCCGTGCTCCCAAGAAAAGATGTACCCAACGAGATCACCCAGGCCATCAACACAGAGCTGGCAGCGAACATCAGCTCAATGTCAAACATCAGCCTGGCACAACACCCCTCCATAGAGCAGCACCACCTGTATGATGACAAACACCTCAACAAACAAGGGGTCAGCCTTCTGGCCAAAGAACTGAAAGACATTGTGCTGAACAGACCCCCCAGACCTGGACCCCACACCAGCCAAAGCCAAAACATGGAGACATCACTAACAATGAAAAGACCTCAAACTCCACACACCTCACTACACCCAGGAGAAAAACCCCTTTACCCAAGGTCAGACCAACAGAGGCAAAAGCCATGGAGAAAACCCCCTGCCTCACACAGAGACACGCAGAGCAGAGACATGGAGGAAACCCCCTGCCTCACACAGAGACACACAGAGCAGAGACATGGAGGAAACCCCCTGCCTCACACAGAGACACACAGAGCAGAGACATGGAGGAAACCCCCTGCCTCACACAGAGACACGCAGAGCAGAGACATGGAGGAAACCCCCTGCCTCACACAGAGACACGCAGAGCAGAGACATGGAGGAAACACCCTGCCTCACACAGAGACACGCAGAGCAGAGACATGGAGGAAACCCCCTGCCTCACACAGAGACACGCAGAGCAGAGACATGGAGGAAATCCCCTGCCTCACAGAGAGACACGCAGAGCAGAGACATGGAGGAAACACCCTGCCTCACACAGAGACACGCAGAGCAGAGACATGGAGGAAACCCCCTGCCTCACACAGAGACACGCAGAGCAGAGACATGGAGATGATAAAGACCCTGCTCAGCACTCTATGTAAAAAACTAATGTGACTGTACAACACGAGAACATCTACAACACATCCAACAGTCACATCTCCAGCCCGTCCTACACAGCGCCGCTCATTACAAGGTATATGGACACACAATGACGTCCTTTATAATCAGCAGCTGGAATATTCAAGGCCTCAACGCCTCAGCCTTTGGATGCAAAATTAACGATCCAGACTTCATCCAAAGTCTGAAAAATATCGATATACAAATCCTCCTGGAAACATGGACTAGGACAGAGAATGAGTCCCTGGTGCCCACTGGATACAGGGAAATCTCTGTCCCCGCCCTGAAAAATAAACACATCAAGCAGGGTCGGTGTTCAGGAGGAATATTAGTCTGGTACAAGGAGGAGCTCCACGAGCAGATCAAAGCCGTGAAGCGAGGAGACAGCCACATCTGGATAAGAATAGGCAGCTCCATCCTCACCTCTCAGTCTGACATGTATCTCTGCGCAACGTACATCGCACCGCCAGAGTCCCCGTACTCCAACCCAGACAGCTTTGAGATTATACAAAGGGAAGCCGCCCATTTCCAGACCCTGGGCAGCGTTCTCATCTACGGAGACCTCAATGCAAGAACGGGGAGAGATAAAGACTACCTGACCAATGATGGAAATATCTTCATCTTTGGAGCAGAGGCCGACTGTCATAACTCCCTACAGAAAGAGAGAAACAGCTATGACAGCACCGTCAACAAAAGCGGGAAAAAACTACTGAATCTATGTCGAAGCTTAGGACTCCACATACTGAATGGCCGCACCAAGGGAGACTCTTTAGGAAGGTATACACTAAACTCCCATGTAGGCAGCAGTGTAGTAGACTATGCCATCACGGACATGGACCCCGCAAACATTGGCGCACTCATAGTCACTCCACAAACGCACCTGTCAGATCACAACCAATTACTTCTATACATCAAATCCACAACCAAACCATCTGCACAAAAACCACATCAAACCGGCCTCTTCAACCTGCCCCCATCTTATAAATGGTCCAAAACGTCAACTATAAAATATAAAGAGACAATGAACAGACCAGAAGTGCAGGAGATGCTTCACAACCTCTACAACAAGGTGTATGAGACAAGCCCAGGAGGGGTAAATCAGGCCGTAAATGACCTCAATAATATATTCTATACCATGGCAGAGAGGTCCGACCTGAAAAGATGTGACTACAAGAGGCCACAAGAAATACATCCTAACGGTTGGTTTGACCGTGAGTGCAAAGAAGTACGGAAGACCCTAAGAAATGCCTCAAATAAGAAGCACCGAGACCCAAACAACACCTGTCTGAAGGAGGCCTACAGCAACATACAGAGGCAATACAAGACCATCCTCCGAAAGAAAAAACAAAGGCACATCTCCACCAAACTTACCCAACTCCAAGATGCCCTCCATGACAACTCGTTCTGGGAATTATGGAAACACATGGGCAAAAATTGCAAGAAAAACAACCTTCATATTCAAAATGGCAACATCTGGCTCCAATATTTCAGGGACCTCTACAAAGATATCCCGAAAGAAGAACAAAACCAAGAACAAAAACAAATAATATCAAAATTGAAGGCGATGGAGGAAACACTTAAAGATTCTCAAAACCCCCTGGATACACCAATAACACTGCAAGAAGTAACAGAGAGAACCTCAGACATAAGGTGTAAAAAATCCAGCGGCCTAGACAGAATCTCACCAGAAATGATAAAACACAGCCCGCCAGAAATACAGGCCGCAATAGTCAAACTATTTAATATAGTGCTGAGTGCCGGCTACTTCCCGCAAATCTGGAACCAAGGCCTTATAACACCAATCCACAAGAGTGGGGACAGGTACGACCCGGCCAACTACCGAGGGATATGTGTCAGCAGCAACCTGGGGAAACTGTTCAGCAGCATCCTGAATAAGAGAATCCTCAGCTTCCTCTCCCAGCACAATGTCCTCCACCAAAGCCAAGCTGGGTTCATGCCAAACCACCGCACCACTGACCACATCTACACCCTGCGCAGCCTCATCAAGAGCCACGTCCACAATACAAAGCATGGGAAGATTTACGCCTGTTTTGTGGACTTTAAGAAGGCCTTTGACTCAGTGTGGCTCCCGGGCCTATTCCTGAAACTGCTGGAGAGCGGAATAGGAGGTAAAACCTATGACGTCATCAGAAGCTCCTACACAGAGAACAGATGCAGCGTGAAGGTGAACGGGAGAAGAACGGCTGATTTCCAGCAGAGCCGAGGAGTCAGACAAGGCCGCAGCCTCAGTCCAACGCTCTTCAACATCTACATCAATGAACTGGCCACAGCTCTGGAATCCTCCTCAGCACCAGGTCTCGCCCTCCATGACACCCAGGTGAAATTCCTGCTGTATGCAGATGACCTTCTGTTACTATCACCAACCGAGAAAGGTCTCCAAGACAACCTGCAAATCCTAGAAAAATTCAGCTCCACGTGGGCACTACCCATCAATGCAAAGAAAACCAACATCATGGTGTTCCAGAAGAGAAACTCAAAATCCCCCAGGCACCCGACCTTCACACTAAATAACGCCACAATCACAGCGACCGACAGGTACACTTACCTGGGCCTAGAAATCAACCAATCAGGAAGCTTTAAACAAGCCATAGAGATTCTGAAAGACAAGGCGTGCAAAACCTTCTATGCCATCAGACGAAAACTCTATCATCTCAAACCACCAGTGACGGTCTGGCTGAAAATCTTTGACTCCATCATCTCCCCAATCCTCCTGTATGCCAGTGAAGTCTGGGGTCCGGACACATACCCAGACTGGTCAAGGTGGGATTCCAGCCCAACAGAAATCTTCCACCTAGAATTCTGCAAACACCTTCTCCAAGTCCATCGGAGCACCTCAAATAGTGCCTGTCGGGCAGAACTGGGCAGATTCCCACTACACCTCACAATCCAGAAGAGGGCGCTATCATTCTGGGCCCATCTACACAGCAGCAGGCAAAGTTCCTATCACCATAAAGCCCTGTTACACCAAGGGGTCCCAGGTAAACCAGGCCCCCCAGAACATCTCACCCTGACCCGGCCTGAAGAAAATGTCACCCAGCGCGGCCTCACAAAAGCCGAAATCAAGAAGACAATAAACAAAGGCCAAGAGGAGTATATCAGTGACTGGAGGAACGACATAAAGACATCCCAGAAACTGACAATATACCGGAGTCTACAGCGGGAATATAAACTGGCGCCATATCTGGAGAAACTGCCAAACCCCAGAGACAGACAGATCCTGAGCCGCTACAGACTGAGCGCCCACAACCTGCTCATCGAATCCGGGCGCCACAGACAGACCTACAAGCCCAGGGAGAGCCGACTGTGCCAACAGTGCGACCAGGAGGCCGTGGAGGATGAGGCCCACTTCCTGCTACACTGCTCCAAATACTCAGCAGTGAGGGACACTCACTTCAGGAGACTCTCTGATCTCTTACCGGACTTCAGCTCCATGGAAGAGGAAGAGAAACTCTACATCCTGCTGTGTGAAGAGGAAACCACAGTGGGCACAGCGGCACAATATGTCACTGCATGCCATGGACTGAGAGAGACATGATATGCCATGGACTTGTATAACCCCGACCCTAGATGTGTCCCTATCCCCCAATCCCTCAGTCCCTATCCCTCATTCCCTTACTTCTTACTTGCTTTGGCAATGCTAATATGTATTTGGTCCTGCCAATAAAGCTTCTTTGAATTGAATTGAATTGAATTGAATTGAATTGAATTGATAGATAGATAGATAGATAGATAGATAGATAGATAGATAGATAGATAGATAGATAGATAGATAGATAGATAGATAGATAGATATGAGATAGATAGATAGATAGATAGATATGCGATAGATAGATAGATAGATAGATAGATAGATAGATAGATAGATAGATAGATAGATAGATATGAGATAGATAGATAGATAGATAGATAGATAGATAGATAGATAGATAGATGATAGATAGATCTTAGGACAGGAGGCAGCTTGCTGTAGCAGAAACCTCCCTGTATTGTTCTGCTTGCAATGTAGACCAAGCAAGGCTAAACTCTGCCCCTTTTAGCTACATCCACCCGTTCTTGTTTCTCCATCTGAACATGGAGAGGGCCAGGAGGTAAAGGGACCATATTTCATGAAGACCACCAGCAAGTTTTACAGGCTGTCACGTATGAGAATGTATTCTGTGTTTTTAGGGTCCCTCATGTTTGGTAACACTGGAGTTTTAGGTCTAAGATTCGTTCGCCCCTTTGGGTTCACCACACAAATAAAAACATAATAAGTTCAATTGACTTCCTATGAAATTGTCCCTGGTGTGCGGGTGGGATGTGGAGATTAGATTGTGAGCTCCACTGAGGCTGATGGGAGTTGCTGCATTGTGTGAACAGCGCTCTGCTCCTCATCAGGACTGCATCAGATACTGTATACGTAGAATATAACATCCCTGTCCTGCCATAGTGGGGTGAGGGTTCATCAAGGAAGAACATGTCTGCAAAAACTTTCCATTTATGTAAATAGGAGCCGTCAGGGACATGTGAAAGAGACATCACCACGTGAGAGGCACGAGGCACTCACTGCTACACCGCTGGTCCTTATCAAAGGACCTAAGAACTGGCCAACAGCTGGGTACCATGCCATGGAGGACCCTGAAAAAGCTATGCAGCTGTATTTATCACGGTATTGGGCGGCTGTAATACGGTTATAATTTACCATCTTTATTACAGGCCCAACACCCCGACCCTGTAGTTCCACTGCACCAAACTAAGATCACCATAGGATGTCACCGGAGGATGTCACCAGAGGATGCCACTATAGGATGTCACCGGAGGATGTCACCGGAGGATGTCACCAGAGGATGTCACAAGAGGATGTCACCAAAGGATGTCACCATAGGATGTCACCAAAGGATGTCACCAGAGGATGTCACCAGAGGATGTCACCAAAGGATGTCACCAAAGGATGTCACCAGAGGATGTCACCAAAGGATGTCACCATAGGATGTCACCAAAGGATGTCACCATAGGATGTCACCAGAGGATGTCACCAAAGGATGTCACCAGAGGATGTCACCAGAGGATGTCACCATAGGATGTCACCGGAGGATGTCACCGGAGGATGTCACCAGAGGATGTCACCAGAGGATGTCACCAGAGGATGTCACCAAAGGATGTCACCAAAGGATGTCACCAGAGGATGTCACCATAAGATGTCACCGGAGGATGTCACCATAGGATGTCACCGGAGGATGTCACCAGAGGATGTCACCAGAGGATGTCACCAGAGGATGTCACCAAAGGATGTCACCAGAGGATGTCACCATAAGATGTCACCGGAGGATGTCACCATAGGATGTCACCGGAGGATGTCACCGGAGGATGTCACCATAGGATGTCACCAGAGGATGTCACCAGAGGATGTCACCGGAGGATGTCACCAGAGGATGTCACCAAAGGATGTCACCATAGGATGTCACCAAAGGATGTCACCAGAGGATGTCACCATAAGATGTCACCAGACGATGTCACCAGAGGATGTCACCATAGGATGTCACCGGAGGATGTCACCAGAGGATGTCACCAGAGGATGTCACCAGAGGATGTCACCATAAGATGCCACTATAGGATGTCACCAGAGGATGCCACTATAGGATGTCACCATAGGATGTCACCAGAGGATGTCACCGGAGGATGTCACCGGAGGATGTCACCAGAGGATGTCACCGGAAGATGTCACCAGAGGATGTCACCAGAGGATGTCACCATAAGATGCCACTATAGGATGTCACCAGAGGATGCCACTATAGGATGTCACCATAGGATGTCACCAGAGGATGTCACCATAGGATGTCACCATAGGATGTCACCAAAGGATGTCACCAGAGAATGTCACCATAGGATGTCACCAAAGGATGTCACCAGAGGATGTCACCAGAGGATGTCACCGGAGGATGTCACCAGAAGATGTCACCATAGGATGTCACCATAGGATGTCACCAAAGGATGTCACCAGAGAATGTCACCATAGGATGTCACCAAAGGATGTCACCAGAGGATGTCACCAAAGGATGTCACCAGAGGATGTCACCGGAGGATGTCACCAAAGGATGTCACCAAAGGATGTCACCAGAGGATGTCACCAAAGGATGTCACCAGAGGATGTCACCGGAGGATGTCACCAAAGGATGTCTTACATGTACTGGGGGCTCTTTTTGTTTTTATTTATTTTTAAGGGGGACGGCACTTTTTTTTTTTTTAAGCATTTTTGTCCTAATTTTTATACTGGCCAGAACGTAGCAGATATCGCAGCTCGTCATTGTCCCCGTCCGCAGCTCTAAGGTCAGGCCCAGCACTATCTACTTACTGCTAAGGATCCCTGGAAATTATTTTAAACTCTTGGCAGGAGTAGAATTCCCATTTGCAAGTAAACAACTTAACAGCGCCCCCTGCAGGCTGCAGGCAGCATTACCCGGCTCTTTATTGCAATGGACTGGGGCAAGAGACCTGGAGAAAGTTCTGTAAACTTTATAGCATCGCAGCCCGCAGTTTATAACCCGGCTCTCAGAGAACAGGACACTAAAAAGAATTACTACCATTTGATTTTTTTCCATCCGGTGTTGAAATTTGAAAAACTGCTGTGGAAATGATCTGGTGGTTAGCTGGACGTGCCATGGGGAGGGAGGAAGAGGGGGTGAGGATGAGTGCGCACAAAGAGGAAGGAATCGGGAAGTTGAGTGTGGTGATCCTCGGCCTGGCACAGAGGTTGTTGCCAATGTAGACAATCTAAGGTGAAGCATAAAGGGTTAACTTAAAGGGGACCTAACACTTTCTACATTAGATTTAAACAAGTGAACATAATGTCAAGCCGCTTCCCAATGTAATCTGATAGGGCCAGAGGGGGCTCAGAGCAAATCCTAAAGGGGGTTTCATAACCCTTCATCTTTCCTGTAGGAAAGAAGGTCGCCATGATCACCACCCATGGAAAGGAAAGCGGGACCATCACCTGAGCCCCTTTCTTCATGGACCCCATAGCAACTGCATGGGCTGCCTCTTGACCTGTCCTCAATAACCCCTCTGGTACAATCTGAAACACCAGGCCCAGTGACGCCTCATATGTAGATTAGTCATCTAAATTAACCCTAAATGACAACCAGTGGGGCCCCCATTACAGTTCCTATACGAGTTGTCACCCAGCTTTTCTAGAACTTTACTCTACTTTTGCATCAAGGCATCCCTCTTCCCATATTGAAATGCCATGCAGGACTCTCAAAAAGCTGGATAACAGAAGGTGAAGCACGAGGAGCTGCCCAATAAAACCAATGGTATCCTTTGAAGTTCATGACTTGCTTCTTCGCTATACTAGACAGAGGGGAAAGGGGTCCCAAGTGGAGAAATCGGTCACTATTATCTAATCTGTCCTAATAGGGCACGCGACGCAGGGATATATGGAACAGACCATTTTTTCCCCCATCATATATTAAAAATGGCGACGACTAATACCGGTAATTGATGTGTATATAATGTGGTCATCTTGAAACAAATACAATGAAACTTATTTATGCAGCAGCAATAACGTGAGGAAGTTGTAAGTTTTCACCAAGAATGTTATAAATTCCCTTTCGATACGTTCAGATTCCGGCCGCGCTTCAGCGTTCTACATTGTGATACAGCAGAATCTACTTATGAGCCCGAGATCAGAACATCACATATTTCTACTATGACTGAAATTCCACCAAGTCTCCAACAAAACAAGAATGAAAGATGTTTCCTGTAAAAACTTCCTGTGATTCACCTCTAAAGCGCCTGAGTCACAAGAAGAAAGGTAATACCAGAATATACGCCAAAGCGCGGAGCAACGAAATACTGAGATCTCACTAAGAAGTTCAACAACTTGTGGGAATTACTGTTCCTGCCTGTATATTATCTATATTTTTGTACATAGGGGGCAGCATTATAGTAGTTATATTCTTGTATATAGGGGGCAGTATTATAGTAGTTATATTCTTGTATATAGGGGCAGTATTATAGTAGTTATATTCTTGTATATAGGGGGCAGTATTATAGTAGTTATATTCTTGTATATAGGGGCAGTATTATAGTAGTTATATTCTTGTATATAGGGGCAGTATTACAGTAGTTATATTCTTGTATATAGGGAGCAGTATTATAGTAGTTATATTCTTGTATATTGGAGCAGTATTATAGTAGTTATATTCTTGTATATAGGGGCAGCATGATAGTAGTTATATTCTTGTATATAGGGGGCAGTATTATAGTAGTTATATTCTTGTATATAGGAGGCAGTATTATAGTAGTTCTATTCTTGTATATAGGGGCAGGATTATAGTAGTTATATTCTTGTACATAGAGGCAGTATTATAGTAGTTCTATTCTTGTATATAGGGGCAGTAGTATAGTAGTTATATTCTTGTATATAGGGGCAGGATTATAATAGTTATATTCTTGTATATAGGGGCAGTATTATAGTAGTTATATTCTTGTATATAGGAGCAGTATTATAGTAGTTATATTCTTGTATATAGGAGGCAGTATTATAGTAGTTATATTCTTGTATATAGGGGCAGTATTATAGTAGTTATATTCTTGTATATAGGGGGCAGTATTATAGTAGTTATATTCTTGTACATAGAGGCAGTATTATAGTAGTTCTATTCTTGTATATAGGGGCAGGATTATAGTAGTTATATTCCTGTACATAGAGGCAGTATTATAGTAGTTCTATTCTTGTATATAGGGGCAGTAGTATAGTAGTTATATTCTTGTATATAGGGGCAGGATTATAATAGTTATATTCTTGTATATAGGGGCAGTATTATAGTAGTTATATTCTTGTATATAGGAGCAGTATTATAGTAGTTATATTCTTGTATATAGGAGCAGTATTATAGTAGTTATATTCTTGTATATGAGGGCAGGATTATAGTATCTATATTCTTGTATATAGGAGCAGTATTATTGTAGTTATATTCTTGTATATAGGAGCAGTATTATAGTAGTTATATTCTTGTATATAGGGGCAGTATTATAGTAGTTCTATTCTTGTATATAGGAGCAGTATTATAGTAGTTATATTCTTGTATATAGGAGCAGTATTATAGTAGTTCTATTCTTGTCTATAGGAGCAGTATTATAGTAGTTCTATTCTTGTATATAGGAGCAGTATTATAGTAGTTCTGTTCTTGTCTATAGGAGCAGTATTATAGTAGTTATATTCTTGTATATAGTGGGTAGTATTATAGTAGTTATATTCTTGTATATAGGGGGCAGCATTATAGTAGTTATATTCTTGTATATAGGAGCAGTATTATAGTAGTTATATTCTTGTATATAGGGGGCAGTATTATAGTAGTTATATTCTTGTATATAGGAGCAGTATTATAGTAGTTATATTCTTGTATATAAGAGCAGTATTATAGTAGTTCTATTCTTGTATATAGTGGGCAGTATTATAGTAGTTATATTCTTGTATATAGGGGCAGTATTATAGTAGTTATATTCTTGTATATAGGGAGTAGTATTATAGTAGTTATATTCTTGTATATAGGGGCAGTATTATAGTAGTTATATTCTTGTATATAGGGGCAGTATTATAGTAGTTATATTCTTGTATATAGGAGCAGTATTATAGTAGTTATATTCTTGTATATAGGGGCAGTATTATAGTAGTTATATTCTTGTACATAGGGGCAGTACTATAGTAGTTATATTCTTGTATATAGGAGCAGTATTATAGTAGTTATATTGTTGTATATAGGGAGCAGTATTATAGTAGTTATATTCTTGTATATAGGGGGCAGTATTATAGTAGTTGTATTCTTGTATATAGGAGCAGTATTATAGTAGTTATATTCTTGTATATAGGGGTAGTATTATAGTAGTTATATTCTTGTATATAGGAGCAGTATTATAGTAGTTATATTCTTGTATATAAGAGCAGTATTATAGTAGTTCTATTCTTGTATATAGTGGGCAGTATTATAGTAGTTATATTCTTGTATATAGGGGCAGTATTATAGTAGTTATATTCTTGTATATAGGGAGTAGTATTATAGTAGTTATATTCTTGTATATAGGGGCAGTATTATAGTAGTTATATTCTTGTATATAGGGGCAGTATTATAGTAGTTATATTCTTGTATATAGGAGCAGTATTATAGTAGTTATATTCTTGTATATAGGGGCAGTATTATAGTAGTTATATTCTTGTACATAGGGGCAGTACTATAGTAGTTATATTCTTGTATATAGGAGCAGTATTATAGTAGTTATATTGTTGTATATAGGGAGCAGTATTATAGTAGTTATATTCTTGTATATAGGGGGCAGTATTATAGTAGTTGTATTCTTGTATATAGGAGCAGTGTTATAGTAGTTATATTCTTGTATATAGGGGTAGTATTATAGTAGTTATATTCTTGTATATAGGGAGCAGTATTATAGTAGTTATAGTCTTGTATATATGGGGCAGTATTATAGTAGTTATATTCTTGTATATAGGAGCAGTATTATAGTAGTTATATTCTTGTATATAGGGACAGTATTATAGTAGTTATATTCTTGTATATAGGTGCAGTATTATAGTAGTTATATTCTTGTATATAGGGGCAGTATTATAGTAGTTATATTCTTGTATATAGGAGCAGTATTATAGTAGTTATATTCTTGTATATAGGGGCAGTATTATAGTAGTTATATTCTTGTATATAGGGGGCAGTATTATAGTAGTTATATTCTTGTATATAGGAGCAGTATTATAGTAGTTATATTCTTGTATATAGGGGACAGTATTATAGTAGTTATATTCCTGTATATAGGAGCAGTATTATAGTAGTTATATTCTTGTATATAGGGGGCAGTATTATAGTAGTTATATTCTTGTATATAGGAGCAGTATTATAGTAGTTATATTCTTGTATATAGAGGCAGTATTATAGTAGTTATATTCTTGTATATAGGGGCAGTATAAGGGCGGGTTCACACATGGCGGAATTTCACTTAAATTCCGCTGCGGACACTCCGCAGCGTTAATCCGCAGCGGAGCCGTTTCTCCATTGACTTTCACTTTAATTTAGCAGTGTTCGTTTACACGATGCGTACAATTCCGCTGCGGAGCATAGGCTGCGGAGCGGAATTTGGTGTCCGCAGCATGCTCTGTCTGTTGCGGAGCAGTGGCGGACTTATGGCGGAATTTCTCCATTGACTTCAATGGAGATTCAAAGTTCCGCAATGAAGTCCGCAGCTGTCATGCACATGTCATGTGTGCTGCGGATGCGTCTTGCTTTTTTAACTTGACATTTCTTCATTCTGGCTGGACCTATGTATTTCTAGGTCTACAGCCAGACTGAGGAAGTCAATGGGGCTCCCGTAATGACGGGAGCGTTGCTAGGAGACGTCAGTAAATAGTCACTGTCCAGGGTGCTGAAAGAGTTAAGCGATCGGCAGTAACTGTTTCTGCACCCGGGACAGTGACTACCGATCCCAATATACATGTATCTGTAAAAAAAAATGAAGTTCGTACTTACCGAGAACTCCCTGTTTCTGTCTCCAGTCCGGCCTCCCAGGATGACGTTTCAGTGTAAGTGACGGCTGCAGCCAATCACAGGCCAAGCACAGGCTGCAGCGGTCACATGGACTGGTGCGTCATCCAGGGAGGTCGGGCTGGATGCCGAAGGAGGGACGCGTCATAAAGACAACGGGCGGTAAGTATGAATTTCTTTTACTTTCACTAGGGAAAGTGCTGTCCCTTCTCTCTATCCTGCACTGATAGGGAGAAGGGAAGCACTTTTCCCGCAGTCCGCAGCAGCTAGTCCGCATCAATTTTCTGCACATTTTGTGCAGATCCGCAGCCGTAATCCGCAACCCGGATTAGGTGCGGCATTGATGCGGACAGTTGCGGAGGAATTCCGCCATGTGTGGTCATGCCCTAATAGTAGTTATATTCTTGTATATAGGAGCAGTATTATAGTAGTTATATTCTTGTATATAGGAGCAGTATTATAGTAGTTATATTCTTGTATATAGGAGCAGTATTATAGTAGTTATATTCTTGTATATAGGGGCAGTATTATAGTAGTTATATTCTTGTACATAGGGGCAGTATTATAGTAGTTATATTCTTGTATATAGGAGGCAGTATTATAGTAGTTATATTCTTGTATATAGGGGCAGTATTATAGTAGTTATATTCTTGTATATAGAGGCAGTATTATAGTAGTTATATTCTTGTAAATAGGGGCAGTATTAGGGTATGTGCACACACACTAATTACGTCCGTAATTTACGGACGTATTTCGGCCGCAAGTCCCGGACCGACCACAGTGCAGGGAGCCGGGCTCCTAGCATCATAGTTATGTACGACGCTAGGAGTCCCTGCCTCGCTGCCGGACAACTGTCCCGTACTGAAAACATGTTTTCAGTACAGGACAGTAGTTCCACAGAGAGGCAGGGACTCCTAGCATCGTACATAAGTATGATGCTTGGAGCCCGGCTCCCTGCACTGTGTTCGGTCCACTACTTGCGGCCGAAATACGTCCGTAAATTACGGACGTAATTAGTGTGTGTGCACATACCCTTATAGTAGTTATATTCTTGTATATAGGAGCAGTATTATAGTAGTTATATTCTTGTATACAGGGGGCAGTATTATAGTAGTTATATTCTTGTATATAGGGGCAGTATTATAGTAGTTATATTCTTGTATATAGGAGGCAGTATTATAGTAGTTATATTCTTGTATATAGGGGCAGTATTATAGTAGTTATATTCTTGTATATAGAGGCAGTATTATAGTAGTTATATTCTTGTATAATTGGGCAGTATTATAGTAGTTATATTCTTGTATATAGGGGCAGTATTATAGTAGTTATATTCTTGTATATAGGGGCAGTATTATAGTAGACATATTCTTGTATATAGGGGGCAGTATTATAGTAGTTATATTCTTGTGTATATATAGAGGCAGTATTATAGTAGTTATATTCTTGTATAATTGGGCAGTATTATAGTAGTTATATTCTTGTATATAGGGGCAGTATTATAGTAGTTATATTCTTGTATATAGGGGCAGTATTATAGTAGTTATATTCTTGTATATAGGAGGCAGTATTATAGTAGTTATATTCTTGTATATAGGGGCAGTATTATAGTAGTTATATTCTTGTATATAGGGGCAGTATTATAGTAGTTATATTCTTGTATATAGGAGTAGTATTATAGTAGTTATATTCTTGTATAGGGGGCAGTATTATAGTAGTTAGTCTTGTATATAGGGGGCAGTATTATAGTAGTTATATTCTTGTATAGGGGGCAGTATTATAGTAGTTAGTCTTGTATATAGGGGGCAGTATTATAGTAGTTATATTCTTGTATATAGGGGGCAGTATTATAGTAGTTATATTCTTGTATATAGGGGGCAGTATTATAGTAGTTATATTCTTGTATACAGGGGGCAGTATTATAGTAGTTATATTCTTGTATATAGGAGCAGTATTATAGTAGTTATATTCTTGTATATAGGAGCAGTATTATAGTAGTTATATTCTTGTATATAGAGGCAGTATTATAGTAGTTATATTCTTGTATATAGGGGGAAGTAGTATTATCCAAAGCCATGCAGTCTAATATGCCAAGCTATTGGCTTAAATTATTTAAAGTGACAACCATATATGTGAGCCTGAAATGTTCTCAGAGCCCCCTGTGTTCCCCCTCTGCTCTTAGCATCTTTTACACAGTGCAGCACTGTAGAAATCTCCCAGATAAAGACAGTATGAAATCCTGTGGCATAAAATCACTAATGTGTAGAGTTGCCCTTTTAATGAATGCAGCACTTTTAACATAACTAGTTAATTCCTCTGCCTGGCGAGTGGTGGTTACAGCGCGGCCCGGCAGATGTTAGGAGTTGTAGTCTGTTGGTCTTGTCTTAAAACAGTATTTCCAACTAATTCACGCATTTGCTTCCAATCAAAGAGAAAACAATGGAAACACCGATTTAAACTTTACTGCTCTAACTCTAAACTCTACCTTGCTCAGACCAGTTGCTACTTTTCCACCCTCAGGAATAAGTGTAGAGATTGCGCCCATTAGATAAAAACTATGAGGAGTATGAAAAAAATCATAGATGATTGAGCAATCCCTATATATACAGGTTAGCTATAGTGAAGTGGGGTTGTTACATTGTGACTGTAATGACTTCTTCAAGTATCACTTGAGAGGCCATGAGTTGGTCTTTATACATGGGGCGCTGGCATGCCAAATATTGTGACAATTAACGGCAATGTGATTATCTCCATAGCCCGGACACTTGCACTCTATTATGACCACAATGGACTCCCCATCTGTCATTGCTGGCTGTTTGGGTACAAAGAACGCTCTGTGCCCCCTATTAAACAGCAATGCACCTGTCTAAGGGCTTGTGAGAACCTATTGTGCTCTCGTCAGGGAAGGAGTAGGAAGGGGGGGTCAAGACTTTCCTTTAAGAGAAGTGAAAACTTGCAGGTTTACTAGAAATGTTTGTGGAAGGTTCTTTTCCCTCCTCCGGTGGATTCCTGCAGACGTCTCGTGAATGTTCCCCGCAGATGGTGAATGTGGTTCTTTCTGATTAGTTACGTTCCGTTGTTTATATAGGGGAACGCGTGTGTGCTATGCTAATATGGCTTGTCAACACAGGCTTTTATAAAGGGCGCTCAGTGACTTAGGACTACGCAGCAGACGGCGCAATGTGACTGGAAGGGAAATCACGTATAGTCTGGCTGTACAGAGGGCGGTCGCACCTGGAGTAGTTCAGAGACATTTGCAGGGCATGAAAAAAATCTTTCTTCCATTCTCTTTAAAATAAATGGAAAATAGATGGGGAAAAAAGATTTGTTTGGGGGGGGAATTTTATGAAACTCTTTTCCTTAAAGGGACAGTGTCATTTTGCGTTAGGGGCATTTACGATCTATACCATTTTATTTTATATATAACAAAGATTTAAATGTCTAGTGGTGAGTTTAAAAATGATATATAAGTCATTACCTGCTATTATTATTTTCGTGTAGGCTGATTTTTAGCTCTACTCCTTTAGGATACAGCCATGATCATTGACTCCAGCTTTGTTGCATTGTCGATGGGAGTCTACGGTAGTCTGAGTTTTTATCTCTACTCCTTTAGGACACAGCTATGATCAGTGACCCAACTTTGTTGCATTAGGAGTCGGCAGAAGTCTAAAGTCCACCACCCCCTGTCTCATCAGGGACTCAGACTGCCGCTCCGTCTCTCCCACATGCTTTATACTGCAGCTCTGTTCGTTCAGATTGACTGCTGTATATAAGCCAAAGCTCAGTAGAAAGTCACTACATGATTTCCATTACAGCAAGTACAGAAGATTATAAACTACAAATAAGTAAAAGAAGATTGTCAGGTAACTGCCAAACAGGCAAAAAAAGTAAAGGGGGATCCTAGAATTCTCAAAGTTTTCTGCTTTTTTTGGGAGAACAGAAGTGCAAACTGTTAGGGCATGGCCAGACGTGGCGTATTTCTTCCGCCACTGTCCGCATCAATGCCGCGAATAATCTGCATTGCAGATTCTGTTGCGCCTTTGCCTAAAATGTGCAGTAAAATGCTGCGGATTAGTCGTTGCGTATTCAGGTGAAGAGTACTTCCTGCTGTCTTTTAAAACATTTCATCTCAGTCTGGCTATAGACCTCGAAACACATAGGTCCAGCCAGAATGAAGAAATATCCTGTTTGTAAAACCAATACGCTCCGCAGCACACATAACATGTACATAACATCTGCGGATTTCATTGCGTAATTTTGAAACTCCATTGAAGTCAATGGAGAAATTCCGCAACAAGTCTGCAACACGTCTGCAACTGCCAGTGTATGCTGCGGGCACCAAATTCCGCATCACAGCCTAGGCTCCGCAGTTTTCCGCCACGTCAGCACGAACCTAACTAAAAAGGTGTGGAAACCAATGGAGAAAATGTCCGCTGCGGATTTCCACAGTGGACTGGCCGCAGCGGAATTCCAGAGCAATTCCGCCATGTCTGGCGGTGCCCTTATTCCGCTCATCCTGAATAAGGGCAGCACGGTGGCTCAGTGGTTAGCACTGTTGCCTTGCAGCACTGGGGTCTTGGGTTCAAGGACAACATCAGCATGGAGTTAGTATGTTCTCCCTGTGTTTGCATGGGTTTCCTATGGGTACTCCGGTTTCCTCCCACACCCCAAAAAAAACATACCAATAGGGAATTTAGATTGTGAGCCCCAATGGGGACAGTAAAAGACGACCTCTTGTACAGTGCAGTGTAATATGTTGGCACTATATAAGTAACTTAAATAAATAAGCCTGACCAAGAAAGTAAAATTATATGAAGCGGCAGAAGTGCTGGTGTGAGCGCTGAGCCGCTATGTTTTTACAGAAAGCCGATGTAGCGGTGTAGGGGCTCATAGACTTTCTATTTAGTCCGTACTCTGTAAAAAGCCGAACAGAAACAAAGTGGCTCAGCAATCACATGATCACTTCTGCTGCTTCGTTTTAGCGATTGGTGGGGATCTCAGTGCTCGGACCCCACCAATCAATACTTCTGACATGTCACTATGTCATGTCAGAAGTTTGTTGAACGTTCGGTTACCCTTTAAGACTGGACAAGTCCTTTAAGTGTCGTCCAGGTGACTTTTTTCTCCAGGTAATCATGTGTTTCTCCAGAACGTCCTGTCTTCTGTTAGGTCTTCAGGTTTCTCAATGACATCTTCATGATTTCTATGTTGGTCTCCATTCATCCTGTTGGTGGTTGTCTTCTTCTTTTCCAATGAGCTGAGTCTTCTCATATCATATCCAGAATAAGACACAACTTCAGTCTGGTTATTTCGGCTCCAACTGGACGCTTTGGTATGATGTGGTCAGGGCAGGAATGGGACAAGTCAGGGTTTAAGAATGAACCCAACACCCTTGGTATCTGAAGTTCAGCATGATTGCTGTCGAATGGGCTTGCATAGATTTGCACCATTATTTACGCTGGTTTCTGGGATAAATTATGGTAAATTTGTCAGGCTGCAGGTGGCTCCAATCCTTTTCACTTTTTGTAACAAATTGTGACTTTTGTGCCATTTGTGAATTTTCTACGGCAGAAATGATTGGACCCAGTGCTTCTATGGTTGTACAAAGTAGTGAATGTTTTTAAAATCATAAATTACTCCCTTTGCCTACTTCTCGCCCTGGGTCAAGGATCTACTTGTTCTTCATGCCGTCAACGAGATCTTCAAGAGTCTTCTCCAACACCAAAGTTTGAAGACCTCATAAGGCTGGGTTCACACGACCTATTTTCAGGCATAAACGAGGCGTTTTACGCCTGAAAACACGGCTCCAATACGTCGGCAAACATCTGCCCATTCATTTCAATGGGTTTGGCGACGTACTGTGCAGACAACCTGTCATTTTACGCGTCGCTGTCAAAAGACGGCGCGTAAAATAACAGCCTCGTCAAAGAAGTGCAGGACACTTATATACATTATATGCAGGACACTTCTTGGGCCATAATTGGAGCCGTTTTTCATTGAATCCAATGAAGAACAGCTCCAAATTACGTCCGTAATGGACGCCCCGCAAAACGCGAGTACGAGCAATTACGTCTGAAATTTAGGAGCTGTTTTCTCCTGAAAACAGCTCCGTAATCAGGGGCGTAGCTAGGGGGGGGCAAGCGGGGCATGTGCCCCGGGCGCAGTTCGGAGGGGGGCGCCAGCGCCCCCTCCTCCTGCACTATAATTGCACCTGTGTCGCAAGGACACAGGTACAATTAGAAGCAATGAATGACCGGCCATTCAGCGCCTCTCCACCAATGAAGCGACTGGTACCTTTTGTACCAGTGAAGCTTCCGTCGATGAAAGGCACTGACTGACTGGCAGGGAAAGTCATCCTGCCCAGCCAATCAGCGCCTTTCATAGACGCCGCGTTCAACCCCCTGGAGACCTGCGCAGAAGAGAGCAGGTCTCCATGGCTGCCGGACGGCGTGGGAGCGGAAATAAGGTGAGTTTGAAATGTTTTTTTTAAAAATTGTAATAGAAGTGTGCGGCTGTATCTGCGGGCGGTGTCTATCTACAGGGGGACGCTATATACAGGGCTGGGCTATATACAGGGCTGGGCTATATACAGGGCAACTATATCTACAGGGCTGGGCTATATACAGGGGGACTATATCTACAGGGCTGGGCTATATACAGGGGGACTATATCTACAGGGGGCTATATACAGGGGGACTATATCTGCTGGGCTATATACAGGGGGACTATATCTACAGGGGGGCTATATACAGGGGGACTATATCTACAGGGGAGCTATATACTGGAGTGGGCTGTCTATAGAGCACCATATACAGGGGTGGGCTATATAGTATATAGCCCCCTGTAGATATAGCCCACCCCTGTATATGGTGCTCCATAGATAGCCCACCCCAGCATATAGCCCCCCTGTAGATATAGTCGCCCTGTAGATATAGCCCCCTGTAGATATGTCGCCCTGTAGATATAGCCCCCTGTAGATATATTCCCCCTGTATATAACCCACCCCTGTATATAGCCCCCCCTGTATATAGCCCCCCTATGTATAGCCCACCCCTGTAGATATAGCCCCCCTCTGTAGATATAGCCCCCCTGTGTATAGCCCACCCCTGTATATAGCCCCCCTCTGTAGATATAACCCCCCTGTGTATAGCCCACCCCTGTAGATATAGCCCCCCTGTGTATAGCCCACCCCTGTAGATATGGTCCCCCTGTAGATATGGTCCCCCTGTAGATATAGCCCACCCCTGTATATAGCCCCCCTGTGTATAGCCCACCCCTGTATTCAGGGCCGCCATCAGGAATTTCAGGGCCCCCTACAGCTAAATTTTCTGGGCCCCCCTACCGTGGCACCGCCTGTTAACGGTACTCCGTCCAGCACTATATCATGGTACCCAGGGCCGCCATCAGGGGGGGTATTATGGGTACTGATGTGAGAGGCCCGGCCAAACCTAATTGAAAGGGGGGCCCGGCAACTGCCGCGACTTGCCTTTGGTAGAAAAAAAAACAGGCCCCTGCAATGGGGCTTGTTTTTTTCACCAAAAGAATGTCGTGAGCTGCGAGCCCCCCTTTCAATTAGGTTTGGCCGGGCCTTTCACATCAGTACCCATAATACCCCCCCTGATGGCGGCCCTGGGTGGCATGGGGGTCGTCATGGGGGCCGTCAAACCCTGCCGCCAGTGCGACCGATCGCGCGCACCCGCAAACTCCCGCGCATGCGCACCCGCGACCGCCTGGAACCGCGCACCGAATTTTGAGGCAGATTTTGACCTGCCCACACTATCTTGCCGCGTTTTTTGCCCGCGGCGATTGAGGAAAGCAGACAAAAAACGCAGGGAAAAATGCATTTTCTGCCTCCCATTGATTTCGATGGGAGGTCAGAGGCGGAACCGCGGCAAGAAAGGACGTGCTGCTTTTTCTTTTTTCCGCGACTGGCTCCCATTGATTTCAGATTACATCAATGGGAGGCGGTTTTGGAAGTTGTTTGGTGCTGATTCTGACGCAGTGTCCGAGTCAATATCAAGGCCCAAAAACTCTGTGAACTGGGCCTTATTGTTAGGGCTTATTCAGACGAACGTGTAATACGTCCGTGCAACGTGTGTGATTTTCACGCGCCTCGCACGGACCTATGTTACTCTATGGGGCCGTTCAGACTGTCAGTGATTTTCACGTAGCGTATGTCCGTGTGTCCGCTGCATAAAACTCACGACATGTCCGATATTTGTGCATTGTTCGCGCATCACGCACCCATTGAAGTCAATGGGTGCGTGAAAATCACGCCCAGCACTTCCGCAGCCGTATAAACTATGAATGAAAACAGAAAAGCACCACGTGCTACAAACATACAAACAGAGTGTCATAATGAAGGCGGCTGCGCGAAAATCACGCCCAGCACTTCCGCAGCCGTATAAACTATGAATGAAAACAGAAAAGCACCGCGTGCTACAAAAATACAGAGTGTCATAATGATGGCGGCTGCGCGAAAATCACGCAGCCACGCATCATACGCTGCTGACACACGGAGCTGTTATGGACCTTTTGCATGCGCAAAACGCCACATTTTTGCGCACGCAAAATTCACACGCTCGTGTAAATCCGGCCTTAGGGTAGGAACACACTAGGCATGAACACTGCGGATTTTATGCAACACATTTTATTGTGGATAATCCGCAGCGTATCACAGTCGCAGCAGAGTGGATGAGATTTAAACAAATCTCATTCACACGCTGCAAAAAAAATGGACCTGCAGTGTGGCTTTTGGCTTTTTAAGCCGCAGCGTGTCAATTTATTCTGTGGAATCGCTGCTCCTCTGTTGCGGAAATGCTGCGGTTCTGCCGCAAAAATCACACATGAGAAAAAAAAAAAAAAAAGGTACTTTTTTAAATTTATAAAAAAGTTTAGACTTGCCCCGGCCGTAGTCCTGGTGACGCGATCCTCTATTCTTAGCGCAGCCCGGCCTCCTGTCATGACGTTTCATACCATGTGACTGCTGCAGCGGTCACATGGTCTACAGCATCATCCCAGGAGGCGGGGCTACGTTCAGAAGAGAGAGATGCGTCACCAGGACTACGGCCGGGGTAAGTCTAAACTTTTTTTTCCCTGCAGGATTCCCGCAGCGGACACGCCTCACGAAACCTGAGCCACTATTTGGTGCGGTTTTGCTGTCGGAATTCCCTGCGGCTACCGGGGAGGATAAGCTGTGTAGTTTTACTCAGCATATCCGCCTAGTGTGTTCCTACCCTTATGATGTCGCTCCTGGAGCTGCTGCCGGTCTCTAAATAGGAAATTGGTCCAGTAGAATTTAGAATTATTTCTTTTTGTGAACCAGCTTAAAAAAATACAAAACTTTTGTGTTAGGGCCTGTTCACATGACCGTTCGCTTCCGCTCCGGGGTTCCGTCTGAGGTTTCCGTCGGGTGAACCCCGCAACGGAAAATGAAAGTGATAGCACAGCTTCCGTTTCCGTCAGCATTAGCGCAGTCGACTCCGCTATTGATTCCGTCCGAAAACCTGCCGGAATGGTGACGAACGGAAACCATTAGCGATGTTTCCGTCACCATTGAGATCAATGGTGACTGAAACGGAAGCTGTGCTGTCACTTTCACTTTCTGTTGCGGGGTTCACCCGACAGAAACCTCAGACGGAACCCCGGAGCGGAAGCGAACGGTGATGTGAACAGGCCCTAACACAAAAGTTTTGTATTTTTTTAAGCTGGTTCACAAAAAAAAATAATTTCAAATTCTACTGGACCAACTGCCTATTTAGAGACCGTCAGCAGCTCCAGGAGTGACATCATAAGGGACACACTAGGCGGATATGCTGAGTAAAACTACACAGCTTATCCCGGGAGCCGCAGGGAATTCTGCCAGCAAAACCGCACCAAATAGTGGCGCAGGTTTCGTGAGGCGTGTCCGCTGCGGGAATCCTGCAGGGAAAAAAAAGTTTAGACTTGCCCCGGCCGTAGTCCTGGCGACGCATCTCTCTCTTCTGAACGTAGCCCCGCCTCCTGGGATGACGCTGTAAACCATGTGACCGCTGCAGCAGTCACATGGGATGAAACGTCATGACAGGAGGCCGGGCTGCGCTAAGAATAGAGGATCGCGTCACCAGGACTACGGCCGGGGCAAGTCTAAACTTTTTTATAAATGTAAAAAAGTACCTTTTTTTTTTCTCTTTTGTGATTTTTGCGGCAGAACCGCAGCATTTCCGCAACAGAGGAGCAGCGATTCCACAGAATACATTGACACGCTGCGGCTTAAAAAGCCACACTGCAGGTCCATTATTTTTGCAGCGTGCGGATGAGATTTGTTTAAACCTCATCCACTCCGCTGCGACTGTGATACGCTGCGGATTGTCCACAATAAAATGTGTTGCATAAAATCCGCAGTGTTCATGCCTAGTGTGTTCCTACCCTAAGGCCGGATTCACACGAGCGTGTGCTTTTTGCGTGCGCAAAAACGTGGCGTTTTGCGCATGCAAAAGGTCCATAACATCTCCGTGTGTCAGCAGCGTATGATGCGTGGCTGCGTGATTTTCGCGCAGCCGCCATCATTATGACACTCTGTTTGTATGTTTGTAGCACGTGGTGCTTTTCTGTTTTCATTCATAGTTTATACGGCTGCGGAAGTGCTGGCCGTGATTTTCATGCACCCATTGACTTCAATGGGTGCGTGATGCGCGAACAATGCACAAATATCGGACATGTCGTGAGTTTTACGCAGCGGACACACGGACACACGCTGCGTGAAAATCACTGACAGTCTGAACGGCCCCATAGAGTAACACAGGTCCGTGCAAGGCGCGTGAAAATCACACACGTTGCACGGATGTATTACACGTTCGTCTGAATAAGCCCTAACAATAAGGCCCAGTTCACAGAGTTTTTGGGCCTTGATATTGACTCGGACACTGCGTCAGAATCAGCACCAAACAACTTCCAAAACCGCCTCCCATTGATTTAATCTGAAATCAATGGGAGCCAGTCGCGGAAAAAAGAAAAAGCAGCACGTCCTTTCTTGCCGCGGTTCCGCCTCTGACCTCCCATCGAAATCAATGGGAGGCAGAAAATGCATTTTTCCCTGCGTTTTTTGTCTGCTGTCCTCAATCGCCGCAGGCAAAAAACGCAGCAAAAAACGCGGCAAGATAGTGTGGGCAGGTCAAAATCTGCCTCAAAATTCTTTAAGGAATTTTGAGGCAGATTTTTTCGGCCTGCAAAATACTCTGTGTGAACAGGGCCATACATAAACAGCACTTTGAGACATTTTACTCACTGTGTCAGAAGAGATGCTCCCACTCCAGTGTTCGTCAGGCGATGTCTTCGGTCCAGATGTCGTCCTTCACCTCCAGGCAATGGCGGGGATCGAAGAACTCCTGCCGCCGCGCAAGAACTGGACTCCTCCCCCTCTCCTTACGCAGCTACGCTCTGGAGAAGGAGGAGGAGGCGGAGTCGGACGAGGAGGCGGAGTCGGACGAGGAGGCGCTGGACGAGGAGGCCGAGGCGGAGTCGGAGGCGTGCCAGCAGGTAATTAGACTGTGCGCCGCTGTCCTGGCTGTTCTTCCCAGTTGATTGGTCGCTGTACTTTTGGTGCGTGCGCACCGCATCCCTCTCGGCGGCGGGCACGAGCGGGTTGCTTTCCGGCGTGTCCGGTCGTTCGCGCGTGAGCGCGCATTTGCGGTAACGAGCGCGATGTTTCGCGGCGGCGTTAGAGAGGGGGGCCCGCAGCTCACGCCGGTGTTTGACGAGAGGGGGGCCCGCAGCTCACGACATTGCTTTGGTGAAAAGAACAGGCCCCATTGCAGGGGCCTGTTTTTTTCTACCAAAGGCAAGTCGCGGCAGTTGCCGGGCCCCCCTTTCAATTAAGTTTGGCCGGGCCCCCTACAGTAGTACCCCTAATACCCCCCTGATGGCGGCCCTGCCTGTATATAGTCCCCCTGTAGATATAGTCCCCCTGTAGATATAGCCCACCCCTGTATATAGTCCCCCTGTAGATATAGCCCACCCCTGTATATAGTATCCCACAAATAGCTCCCCCTATAGTGCTCCACAGAAAGCCCACCCCTGTATATAGCCCCCTTGTACATATAGTCCACCCCTGTATATAGTGCTCCACAGATAGCCCACCCTTGTATATATTATATACAGGGGTGGGCTATCTGTGGAGCACTATATACAGGGGTGGACTATCTAGTGGAGCACTATATACAGGGGTGGACTATATGTACAATGGGGGGCTATATACAGGGGTGGGCTATCTGTGAAACACTATATAGGGGTGGACTATATGTGGAGCACTATATACAGGGGTGGGCAATATCTACAGGGGGGCTACATACATGGTTGGGCTATCTGTAGAGCTCTATATACAGGGGTGGGCTATATCTACAGGGGGCTATATACAGGGGTGGGCTATCTGTAGAGCACTATAGGGGGAGTTATTTGTGGGACACTATATACAGGGGTGGTCTATATGGGGGCACTATCTACAGGGGCTCTATGGCAGGCACTATCTACAGGGGACACAGTGTGTGTGTGTGACACGGTGTATGGTGCTATTATAATTAGAGGTGCAGTGTATGGCGCTATTAGATTTTGGGGTGTAGTGTGTGGTATAATGATAACTTTATATTTATTTATAGGTGTAGAAATGTTGGAAAAGTGAGAAGCTGAAGACATGTGAGCGGCAAACTGCAGAAATGGACCGGGAGAAGTCATCATAGAGGTCTGGACCAAATGGAGAAAAATAACTAGAATCTGAGACGTCACCGGTGAGTCACTTAAATGTTTATTCTGCCTCTAATCAGCACTGTAGTCACTGTATGATCTGCAGCGAGAGGATTATGATAGGATTTATTTTTTGTGAAACGGCATCTCCCAGCATATCCTTATCATTGTTCGGGCTATGCTGGGAGCTGTAGTTTTACGCCGTACAAACCTATACGGCAGGGGTTGCACAGCTGTATTTGTGCTGGTGTTGTATATATGTACCGAGCTTGGTTCTGGTGTTGTGTATAGGACCCTATTGCTTGTGAAATGTACAAATAATTTTATGCTCGCGTTACATAAAAAGAAATGACACGTCGATTGGTAGAGAAAACAAACACGGCGAGGGGGAAGGAGATGTCGGGAAAGAGGTTGGGGGGGGGGGCGCCAAAATGAATCTTTGCCCCGGGTGCTGGAGAACCTAGCTACGCCTCTGCCGTAATTTCAGGCGTATCGGACCTGTACGTGTGAACATAGCCTTACTTGTCCTCTCCTGCTCCTTTACTGCCCAGCCGTCCCCACCTCAGTTATATTACCTTCCCCTTGGAGTTTATACCCTATAATATACTAGTATGATCGTGCACAGTGTTTACCTTCTCACTGTTCTAAGGAACTGACTTAATAAATGGGTTTTAAACTTGTATACATTTATGTAACGGCGCGTGATCCTCACATGAACCTCAATTATGTGGAGTGTGTTGACATTTATGAGGTTGGAGACATCTCGGTGTGGTTGTCTTGCTGCTGATGATGGTTTTCATTAGTTGTTGTTGCAGCTGTACACATCAAGGTCTTCTTCTTGAGTCATTTTTTTATTATTAATGTTTATGGGAGATCCAGTTTACTGTGCACGTTTCCCTTTTTTTCTGCTTTGTCTGAGTTGGCAAAGTGAACTGACGGATTGGCTATAATTGATGTTTTTTTGTTTCTCGATCAATCACTTGCTGTCAGGCTCCTTCTGCATTGACTTAGGGAGTGTCTGTAAAAACTGACAAGAGTCGTATAATTACTCATTATTTGTAAAGGAGAACTATAAAATTACAGTTTTCAAAGTTCGAGTTCCAGCTTTGGAAACATATCTGTGAATGCCCACATTTATATTCTAGTGCGATTATGGGCCATAAAGTATCTGGGTTTTATTTATATACATCTGTATATATACACACATATATATATATATATATATATATATACATATATATATATATATATATATATATATATATATACATACATACATATATATTATATTAACTTGTAACACCGGTGTGATCAAGTAATCACGTGGTCCCATTCTGCCCAGAACAATGATCACTGACTGCCCCATAACTCAGGGGCTCTTTAGCAGTACAGGTGGCATAGTACTAACCCTAACTACTTCTATGGGGCCCAGAAGATGCAAAATTGGTCCTATGGGGCATTTCGGTGCCAGGGTTTACTCCTTCTGCCTTTGTTACAGAATCTACAATTCTCCGGGGGATGTATAAGGGCACATGATCCTTGTGGCACTGCCAATCCTGAAGGGATACCCAGCTGATGGGGTGAGCCGCAGCTAAGGGCACTCAGTAAGGAGTAGTTGTTGCAACTGATCAATGGCACACACCAGGACAGGTTGAAGGGGGATTTTTTTTCTCTATTAAAATAATATTGTTACAGGTTTAGAAAAAAAGTTAATTTCAAAATCTTAAAAATAACTTTCTGAACAAGCACCGGTTACCCCTTTAAATAAAAAATAACTTTTTGGCACAATCATGGCCACTAAATGCGCCCCCTTTTCCCATGATTGAGTGGGCAGGAAAACCCCTTCTCTAACGATGTGATTGATTAGAACCAAGAAGGGTCTTTCTAGGAGTCCCATGCTGACAGGTTAACAATCTCAATACTACAGAATGGCCATAGGAGGAAGAAGGCTCAAAGTTGGAGGCTATCACACATGCTTACGGGCATATATAGTATACTTTCTCCTAATCAGCAGAGGAGCGCTCACTACCTGATCCTTCATAGGGGACCTGCGTGATCAGCTGACAATGCTGGAAAAATCACTGTTTATCATCATGCCGCTCTGGATAATATACGGAGGACTATATAGAGGACCCCATCAAGAAGCTCAACATGCCATAATAGGTAGAGTAAAAAGGGATTCTCCAAGACAAATAATTCCCTATGACATCTAAAAACTGGACTGTATTATGAATATATCATTGGGGAGCTGAATGAAAGGAGTTATTTTAGTTTACTCTCTATTAACTTGAATAATTATAAAATCATCTGATATTGTTTCCTGATAATTATGGGAAACTCCTCTACAGTATTTCTCATGAAGCGCTAACTGGTCTAACCTGTGTTCATCTATAGGAGGAGAACCTGCAGCTTCTTGTTCAAGTCAACCTAAAACCTTTATTGTCATTAACAATTCAAAAAGGCGGCATCTGATCAAACCTGCAAACATAAAGTATATGAGCGAACGAAACACTCAGAATCATTAATGTCAGAGCAGCAACAGTAATAAATGACATAAACATCAACCAGATGCTGATCATCCATAAGTTCCATACTAAAGATGGTAGGACAAATATGATTTTTTTCTGAATTATACTATCATGCCTCGGATAGAACACAGATTTTATATTCTATAAAGTCTAGGAACAGCTTTCTTCTTTAATCAATATCACCGTCTGCTAAATAGTGCACAAATAAATAAAGTATTCTAATACTGCCATCTACTAGTATATATATAAGAACTCAACTGCTATAAAACTGCACACTATGTGGAAGAATATAACTGATATAATACTGCTCCTATATACAAGAATATAACTACTATAATACTGCCCCTATATACAAGAATATAACTACTATAATACTGCCACCTATATACAAGAATATAACTACTATAATACTGCTCCTATATACAAGAATATAACTACTATAATACTGCCCCCTATATACAAGAATATAACTACTATAATACTGCCCCCTATATACAAGAATATAACTACTATAATACTGCCCCTATATACAAGAATATAACTACTATAATACTGCCCCCTATATACAAGAATATAACTACTATAATACTGCTCCTATATACAAGAATATAACTACTATAATACTGCCCCCTATATACAAGAATATAACTACTATAATACTGCCCCCTATATACAAGAATATAACTACTATAATACTGCTCCTATATACAAGAATATAACTACTATAATACTGCCCCCTATATACAAGAATATAACTACTATAATACTGCCCCCTATATACAAGATTATAACTACTATAATACTGCTCCTATATACAAGAATATAACTACTATAATACTGCCCCCTATATACAAGAATATAACTACTATAATACTGCCCCCTATATACAAGAATATAACTACTATAATACTGCCCCCTATATACAAGAATATAACTACTATAATACTGCTCCTATATACAAGAATATAACTACTATAATACTGCCCCCTACATACAAGAATATAACTACTATAATACTGCTCCTATATACAAGAATATAACTACTATAATACTGCCCCTATATACAAGAATATAACTACTATAATACTGTTCCCTATATACAAGAATATAACTACCATAATACTGCCCCTATATACAAGAATATAACTACTATAATACTGCCCCTATATACAAGAATATAACTACTATAATACTGCCCCCTATATACAAGAATATAACTACTATAATACTGCTCCCTATATACAAGAATATAACTAATATAATACTGCCTGCTATATACAAGAATATAACTACTATAATACTGCCCCTGTATACAAGAATATAACTACTATAATACTGCTCCTATATACAAGAATATAACTACTACAATACTGCCCCATATATACAGGAATATAACTAGTATAATACTGCTCCCTATATACAAGAATATAACTACTATAATACTGCTCCCTATATACAAGAATATAACTACTATATTACTGCCCCTATATACAAGAATAGAACTACTATAATACTGCCCCTATATACAAGAATATAACTACTATAATACTGCCCCCTATATACAAGAATATAACTACTATAATACTGCTCCCTATATACAAGAATATAACTACTATAATACTGTCCCCTATATACAAGCATATAAGTACTATAATACTGCCCCCTATATACAAGACTATAACTACTATAATACTGCCCCCTATATACAAGAATATAACTACTATAATACTGCTCCTATATACAAGAATATAACTACTATAATACTGCTCCTATATACAAGAATATAACGGCTATAATACTGCCCCTATATACAAGAATATAACTACTATAATACTGCTCCTATATACAAGAATATAACTACTATAATACTGCCCCCTATATATAAGAATATAACTATTATAATACTGCCCCTATATACAAGAATATAACTACTATAATACTGCCTCCTATATACAAGAATATAACTAATATAATACTGCCCCCTATATATAAGAATATAACTACTATAATACTGCCCCTATATACAATATAACTACTATAATACTGCTCCCTATATACAAGAATATAACTACTATAATACTGCCCCTATATACAATATAACTACTATAATACTGCCCCTATATACAAGAATATAACTACTATAATACTACTCCTATATACAAGAATATAACTACTATAATACTACTCCTATATACAAGAATATAACTACTATAATACTGCCCCTATATACAAGAATATAACTACTATAATACTGCCCCTATATACAAGAATATAACTACCATAATACTGCCCCTATATACAAGAATATAACTACTATAATACTGCCCCCTATATACAAGAATATAACTACTATAATACTGCCCCCTATATACAAGAATATAACTACTATAATACTGCCCCCCTATATACAAGAATATAACTACTATAATACTGCCCCTATATACAAGAATATAACTACTATAATATTGCCCCTATATACAAGAATATCACTACTATAATACTGCCTCTATATACAAGAATATAACTACTATAATACTGCCTCTATATACAAGAATATAACTACTATAATACTGCTCCTATATACAAGAATATAACTACTATAATACTGTCCCCTATATACAAGAATATAACTACTATAATACTGCTCCCTATATACAAGAATATAACTACTATAATACTGCCCCTATATACAAGAATATAACTATTATAATACTGCCCCCTATATACAAGAATATAACTACTATAATACTGCCTCTATCTACAAGAATATAACTACTATAATACTGCTCCTATATACAGGAATATAACTACTATAATATTGCCCCTATATACAAGAATATAACTACTATAATACTGCTCCTATATACAAGAATATAACTACTATAATACTGCCCCCTATATACAAGAATATAACTACTATAATACTGCCCCCTATATACAAGAATATACCTACTATAATACTGCCCCCTTTATACAAGAATATAACTACTATAATACTGCCTCCTATATAGAAGAATATAACTACTATTAATACTGCCCCTATATACAAGAATATAACTACTATAATACTGCCTCCTATATACAAGAATATAACTACTATAATACTGCTCCCTATATACAAGAATATAACTACTATAATACTGCCCCTATATACAAGAATACAACTACTATAATACTGCTCCCTATATACTAGAATATAACTACTATAATACTGCACCCTATATACAAGAATATAACTACTATAATACTCCTCCTATATACAAGAATATAACTACTATAATACTGCCCCCTGTATACAGGAATATAACTACTATAATACTGCTCCGTATATACAAGGATATAACTACTATAATACTGCCCCTATATACAAGAATATAACTATTATAATACTGCTCCTATATACAAGAATATAACTACTATAATACTGCTCCTTTATACAAGAATATAACTACTATAATACTGCTCCTATATACAAGAATATAACTACTATAATACTGCTCCTATATACAAGAATATAACTACTATAATACTGCTCCTATATACAAGAATATAACTACTATAATACTGCCCCCTATATACAAGAATATAACTACTATAATACTGCCTCCTATGTACAAGAATATAACCACTATAATACTGCCCCTATATACAAGAATATAACTACTATAATACTGCTCTTATATACAAGAATATAACTACTATAATACTGCTCCTATATACAAGAATATAACTACTATAATACTGCCCCCTATATACAAGAATATAACTACTATAATACTGCCTCCTATGTACAAGAATATAACCACTATAATACTGCCCCTATATACAAGAATATAACTACTATAATACTGCTCCTATATACAAGAATATAACTACTATAATACTGCTCCTATATACAAGAATATAACTACTATAATACTGCCCCCTATATACAAGAATATAACTACTATAATACTGCCTCCTATGTACAAGAATATAACCACTATAATACTGCCCCTATATACAAGAATATAACTACTATAATACTGCTCTTATATACAAGAATATAACTACTATAATACTGCCCCTATATACAAGAATATAACTACTATAATACTGCTCCCTATATACAAGAATATAACTACTATAATACTGCCCCCTATATACAATAATATAACTACTATATTACTGCCTCCTATATACAAGAATATAACTATTATAATACTGCCCCTATATACAAGAATATATCTACTATAATACTGCCCCCTATGTACAAGAATATAACTACTATAATATTGCCCCTATATACAAGAATAGAACTACTATAAGGGCATGACCACACGTGGTGGATTTCCTCCGCAACTGTCCGCATCAATGCCGCACAGAATCTGCGTTGCAGATTCTGCTGCGGATCTGCACAAAATGTGCAGTAAATTGATGCGGACTAGCTGCTGCGGACTGCGGTAAAAGTACTTCCCTTCTCCCTATCAGTGCAGGATAGAGAGAAGGGACAGCACTTTCCCTTGTGAAAGTCAAAGAAATTCATACTTACCGCCCGTTGTCTTGGTGACGCGTCCCTCCTTCGGCATCCAGCCCGACCTCCCTGGATGACGCGGCAGTCCATGTGACCGCTGCAGCCTGTTATTAGCCTGTGATTGGCTGCAGCCGTCACTTAGACTGAAACGTCATCCTGGGAGGCCGGACTGGAGACAGAAGCAGGGAGTTCTCGGTAAGTATGAACTTCATTTTTTTTTACAGATAGATGTATATTGGGATCGGTAGTCACTGTCCCGGGTGCAGAAACAGTTACTGCTGATCGCGTAACTCTTTCAGCACCCTGGACAGTGACTATTTACTGACGTCTCCTAGCAACGCTCCCGTCATTACGGGAGCCCCATTGACTTCCTCAGTCTGGCTGTAGACCTAGAAATACATAGGTCCAGCCAGAATGAAGAAATGTCAAGTTAAAAAAGCAAGACGGATCCGCAGCACACATAACATGTGCATGACAGCTGCGGACTTCATTGCGGAACTTAGAATCTCCATTGAAGTCAATGGAGAAATTCCGTCATGAGTCCGCCACTGCTCCGCAACAGACAGAGCATGCTGCGGACACCAAATTCCGCTCCGCAGCCTATGCTCCGCAGCGGAATTTTACGCCTCGTCTAAACGAACACTGCTAAATTAAAGTGTAAGTCAATGGACAAACGGCTCCGCTGCGGATTAACGCTGCGGAGTGTCCGCAGCGGAATTTAAGTGAAATTCCGCCACGTGTGAACCCAGCCTAATACTGCTCCCTATATACAAGAATATAACTACTATAATACTGCTCCTATATACAAGAATATAACTACTATAATACTGCTCCTATATACAAGAATATAACTACTATAATACTGCTCCCTATATACAAGAATATAACTACTATAAGGGCATGACCACACGTGGCGGATTTCCTCCGCAACTGTCCGCATCAATGCCGCACCTAATCCGGGTTGCGGATTACGGCTGCGGATCTGCACAAAATGTGCAGAAAATTGATGCGGACTAGCTGCTGCGGACTGCGGGAAAAGTGCTTCCCTTCTCCCTATCAGTGCAGGATAGAGAGAAGGGACAGCACTTTCCCTAGTGAAAGTAAACGAATTTTATACTTACCGGCCGTTGTCTTAGTGACGCGTCCCTCTTTCGGCATCCAGCCCGACCTCCCTGGATGACGCGCCAGTCCATGTGACCGCTGCAGCCTGTGCTTGGCCTGTGATTGGCTGCAGCCGTCACTTAGACTGAAACGTCATCCTGGGAGGCCGGACTGGAGACAGAAGCAGGGAGTTCTCGGTAAGTATGAACTTATATTTTTTTACAGGTTGCTGTATATTGTGATCGGTAGTCACTGTCCAGGGTGCAGAAACAGTTACTGCCGATCGCTTAACTCTTTCAGCACCCTGGACAGTGACTATTTACTGACGTCTCCTAGCAACGCTCCCGTCATTACGGGAGCCCCATTGACTTCCTCAGTCTGGCTGTAGACCTAGAAATACATAGGTCCAGCCAGAATGAAGAAATGTCATGGCAAAAAAGCAAGACGCATCCGCAGCACACATAACATGTGCATGACAGCTGCGGACTTCATTGCGGAACTTAGAATCTCCATTGAAGTCAATGGAGAAATTCCGCCATGAGTCCGCCACTGCTCCGCAACAGACAGAGCATGCTGCGGACACCAAATTCCGCTCCGCAGCCTATGCTCCGCAGCGGAATGTTACGCATCGTCTAAACGAACACTTCTAAATAGAAGTGGAAGTCAATGCAGAAACGGCTCCGCTGCGGATTAACGCTGCGGAGTGTCCGCAGCGGAATTTAAGTGAAATTCCGCCACGTGTGAACCCAGCCTAAAAGTGCTCCTATATACAAGAATATAACTACTATAATACTGCCCCCTATGTACAAGAATATAACTACTATTAGGGTATGTTCACACGGCTTATTTACGGACGTAATTCGGGCGTTTAACGCCTCGATTTACGTCCAAAAATGCGCCTCGATAGCGTTGGCAAACATCTGCCCATTGAAAGCAATGGGCTGACATTTGTCTGTTCACACGAGGCGTATATTTACGCGTCACTGTCAAAAGACAGCGCGTAAATAGACGCCCGCGCCAAAGAAGTGTCATGTCACTTCTTCAGACGTAAATAGAGCCGTTTTCCATGGACTCCATGGAAAACCAGCTCCAGTTACGTCCGTAATGGACGCAGCGTTCAAGCGCCTGCACATGCCGTTACGGCTGAAATGACGGGGCTGTTTTCTCCTGGAAACAGCCCCGTAATTTCGGCCGTTACGGACGCTGCCGTGTGAACATACCCTAATACTGCCCTCTATATACAGGAATATAACTGCTATAAGGGCACGGCCAGACGTTGCAGAGTTTTTCCGCTGCAATTGTTGGTACAAATTGGTGGCAATTACGCAACGAATTTGCAGCACCATTTGCATATTTGACAGGTAATTCAGACGTTGCAGATATCACAGCGGACTTGCCACAGATTTCAGTTTTTGCATTGGAAAGGCTGAAATCCGCAGTGAAATTCCGCTTCTTCTCCGCAACGTCATGAGCTGCGGAGGGAAAATTCTGCACCGCAGCCTGATTACCGCACAGTTATTTTCTGCAACGTCTGAACTAACTTTCCTAAAAATGTATAGAACGAAATGTAAATAACGGCTGCTGCAGAATTCCAGTGCGGACTGTCCACAGCGCAATTCAATAGCAATTCCTCCACGTCTGAATGAGCCCTTACACTAATTTCAGTACATTACGTGATCAGTACCGATATCAACGTTGTATTATAAAAATATTTAAGCGATTCTGTAACTTCTGCAAAGTTGGTTCCTAAGGGCATGACCACACATGGCGGAATTCCTCCGCAACTGTCCGCATCAATGCCGCACAGAATCTGCGTTGCAGATTCTGCAGCGGATCTGCACAAAATGTGCAGAAAATTGATGCGGACTGGCCGCTGCGGACTGCAGGAAAAGTGCTTCCCTTCTCCCTATCAGTGCAGGATAGAGAGAAGGGACAGCACTTTCCCTAGTGAAAGTAAAAGAAATTCATACTTACCGCCCGTTGTCTTTATGACGCGTCCCTCCTTCGGCATCCAGCCCGACCTCCCTGGATGACGCGCCAGTCCATGTGACCGCTGCAGCCTGTGCTTGGCCTGTGATTGGCTGCAGCCGTCACTTACACTGAAACGTCATCCTGGGAGGCCGGACTGGAGACAGAAACAGGGAGTTCTCGGTAAGTATGAACTTATATGTTTTTTTACAGATACATGTATATTGAGATCGGTAGTCACTGTCCCGGGTGCAGAAACAGTTACTGCCGATCGCTTAACTCTTTCAGCACCCTGGACAGTGACTATTTACAGACGTCTCCTAGCAACGCTCCCGTCATTACGGGAGCCCCATTGACTTCCTCAGTCTGGCTGTAGACCTAGAAATACATAGGTCCAGCCAGAATGAAGAAATGTCATGGCAAAAAAGCAAGACGCATCCGCAGCACACATGACATGTGCATGACAGCTGCGGACTTCATTGCGGAACTTTGAATCTCCATTGAAGTCAATGGAGAAATTCCGCCATGAGTCCGCCACTGCTCCGCAACAGACAGAGCATGCTGCGGACACCAAATTCCGCTCCGCAGCCTATGCTCCGCAGCGGAATTGTACGCATCGTGTAAACGAACACTGCTAAATTAAAGTGAAAGTCAATGTAGAAACGGCTCCGCTGCGGATTAACGCTGCGGAGTGTCCGCAGCGGAATTTAAGTGCAATTCCGCCATGTGTGAACCCGCCCTAATGGAGTTTTTCTTAAACCTGGAGGAGTAGGAATGAGGAGTTGGTGGTGGAGATGTATTATATATATTGTATATTATAGGTGGAGTGTCAGTAAATCTTCCCTGGTTGGTCTTTTTATCTCCTTGTTTCCCGGGTATTGTATATTTTATACTGGTTTGTTTCTTGCCCTCTTTTCCTGTGGTTTTGGACTTGTCTTCCTGTTTCTGTTGTCAGAGATTTGCAGCAGTTTCTACATTTCACAATCCTTTATCTGCAGAGCGTTCCCCTGTGAGCGCAGCTGGAGAGGAGTAAAGAGGAGCTCAAAGTGCAGATAGTGGGAGTTTCCTGATAGAAACAGAGCCAAAATCTCTGCTCCTATCTACAGTGTGTACAGAGGCAGAACATTACTGTACTCCACGGACTGAGAACGGTGAACCGCGAGAAAACCTGCGCATAACTACAAGCATTCAGTGCATGATGGATCAATATCTACAGGAAATACTTTACTGGAAATATACATTGTCTTATAAGGGGTTGTTCACACGATTTACTTTCAGACGTTTTTTGGCGCCCCGAAAATCTGCTAAAAATACGGACGCTGAACGCCTGTAAACATCTGCCCATTGATTTCAATGGGAAAACGGCGTTACGTTCCGACGGAGCGTTTTTTTTATACGCCGTTTGAAAAAACGGTGCGTAAAAAATTGCCCCGTAAAAAGAAATGCTTGTCTCTTCTTGAGCCTTTTTTGGAGCAGTTTTTCATTGGGTCAATAGAGAAAAAGCTCCAAAAACGGCCGTAAAAAACGCTTGATGCTTAAAAAATGGCCGAAAATCAGAGGCTTTCCCTTAAAAACAGCTCCGTATTTTACATCTGTTGTTTGTTCAGCGTGTGAACATGCCCTAAAAGCATGAACGTCTATTTACGTCCGTTCCCAGAATGTGATTCAATTGCTCACCATTTGCAAGATCTTTGCTTGCTGCAAGGGAATTAAATAAATTTTGTTTTATTTCATGAACTGAAAATCTGCACAGACCTAGTACTAAGCACAGCTGAGGGTTTGTTACAAATGTAACCAGTCTAGACAATTCTCGGTGGACTCCAGGCTGATACATTTTACTTGCAGTGATACATTGTAACAAACTACGAGGGTCTATTTACAGGGTGCCATCTAATTGAGGTTAATTGTCGCTATTACCACAAAATTACGCCCCTGGCAAGGGTTCCCTTTTCTTTATCTACAGAACTGCTGCTATGGCTGCCATGGAGCTACAGGTTGCAGTGACTTAGGGGGTGCACTAACAATTAGGCGGGTCATGTTGCCATAAGGACCCTGGTGACCCCTCTGTCACACAATATGACAGCATTACTGTAATTTGCATGTGAAAGTTGGGGGTCCCCCTAATACAGATTTTGCATTGGTGGGCTCAGAAGATTCAAGCTCTGACTCCTACAGGTTGTCTACTACGTCTGTTCTAGACTGTAAGCTCTTGCGTCCATCTATTCTATTCCAGAGAGTCCTGTGGCTTTCAGCCTGCGGAAACAGGAGACGTTTTTGAATTGTCTGAGACATTACGTATAAAGAGGCTTACAGCGTGATTCATTACCCGGAAATGCTGATGATAATTAAAGCTGAATGCTCTCACATAATTTCGGCGCGCTGCTCTCTGTAGTGATTGACTTGGATTGTTATAATGTAACCTCCCGACCCAACCGCACTCTAATGTCGTGTCCTGTCCGCAGCGAGAAGAAAGAGTCTTCAGTTCAATGGAGGATTGTCCAATGTAATCCCTAAAACGGAAGCCAGAGAACGACAAGCGGATGAGGTCGAAGGGTCACATCTATCACGTGGACGATCAAACCACGGATGGATGGGAATATACCCTAAGACCCTCATCATCCCATTAACCTGACCCCCCCCCCCCCATCACTTACTTTTATATATGAAAGCGAATCCTAAAGCGCCAAATGTATCTTATTAGTGCAGCGAGCGAGAATTATTTCTGTAACCGTCCCTAGGTACTCATCTTGAAGGGGCGGATCTCAGGAATTTGACTTCCTTTAGTCTTCCCCGCTTTATTATGGCGGCTCTTCATGCAATTCTCTAATATTTAAGTGTAGGTCAAAGGGGGCAATTCGTTTACACAATTCCAATATATCAGTAATTTTGGGACCACTCAGATGCTGGATTATTGAAAATTCCAAATTATTGGAAATTTGGCTACAAACACAATACATTTTAGATATATATACACTACCGTTCAGAAGTTTAGGGTCACTTAGAAATTTCCTTATTTTTGCAAGAAAAGCAGTTTTTTTCAATGAAGATAACATTAAATTAATCAGAAATCCACTCTATACATTGTTAATGTGCTAAATGACTATTCTAGCTGCAAACGTCTGGTTTTTAATGCAATATCTACATAGGTGTATAGAGGCCCATTTCCAGCAACCATCACTCCAGTGTTCTAATGGTACATTGTGTTTGCTAACTGTGTTAGAAGGCTAATGGATGATTAGAAAACACTTGAAAACCCTTGTGCAATTATGTTAGCACCGCTGTAAACAGTTTTGCTGTTTAGAGGAGCTATAAAACTGACCTTCCTTTGAGCTAGTTGAGAATCTGGAGCATTACATTTGTGGGTTCGATTAAACTCTCAAAATGGCTAGAAAAAGAGAGCTTTCATGTGAAAGATTGGAAAAAAGTGTTATGGACAGACAAATCGAAGTTTGAGGTGTTTGGATCACACAGAAGAACATTTGTGAGACGCAGAACAACTGAAAAGATGCTGGAAGAGTGCCTGACGCCATCTGTCAAGCATGGTGGAGGTCATGTGATGGTCTGGGGTTGCTTTGGTGCTGGTAAAGTGGGAGATTTGTACAAGGTAAAAGGGATTTTGAATAAGGAAGGCTATCACTCCATTTTGCAACGCCATGCCATACCCTGTGGACAGCGCTTGATTGAAGCCAATTTCATCCTACAACAGGACAATGACCCAAAGCACCTCCAAATGATGCAAGAACTATTTAGGGAAGAAGCAGGCAGCTGGTATTCTATCTGTAATGGAGTGGCCAGCGCAGTCACCAGATCTCAACCCCATAGAGCTGTTGTGGGAGCAGCTTGACCGTATGGTACGCCAGAAGTGCCCATCAAGCCAATCCAACTTGTGGGAGGGGCTTCTGGAAGCATGGGGTGAAATTTCTCCCGATTACCTCAGCAAATTAACAGCTAGAATGCCAAAGGTCTGCAATGCTGTAATTGCTGCAAATGGAGCATTCCAAGACCAAAGCAAAGTCTGAAGGAGAAAATTATTATTTCATATAAAAATCATTATTTCTAACCTTGTCAATGTCTTGACTATATTTTCTAGTCATTTTGCAACTCATTTGATAAATATAAGTGTGGAAAACACAAAATTGTCTGGGTGACCCCAAACTGTTGAACGGTAGTGTATATATATATAAAACCCAAAAACGTTATGGCCCATAATCGCACTAGAATATAAATGTGGGCACTCACAGATATGTTTCCAAAAAATATATATATATATATACACACACATACTCATTACTCATTCTATCGCCAGTATACATTTTCCTAGGACTGTTTCTTTAAAAAAAAAAAAAATACTGAGAAAAGTGTGTTTTTTGCTGTGGTTATTGTAGTGCGGCAGTGGCTTTATTCCGTACCGCCACCGGTAAATTTACTTTTGGAGGATCTTCAAACTGTTGGGTATTGGTATGACAGGAATTTCACTTTAATTCGCTCCCTTAAGGGCGGGTTCACACATAGCGGAATTTCACTTAAATTCCGCTGCGGACACTCCGCAGCGTTAATCCGCAGCGGAGCCGTTTCTACATTGACTTTCACTTTAATTTAGCAGTGTTCGTTTACACGATGCGTACAATTCCGCTGCGGAGCATAGGCTGCGGAGCGGAATTTGGTGTCCGCAGCATGCTCTGTCTGTTGCGGAGCAGTGGCGGACTCATGGCGGAATTTCTCCATTGACTTCAATGGAGATTCAAAGTTCCGCAATGAAGTCCGCAGCTGTCATGCACATGTCATGTGTGCTGCGGATGCGTCTTGCTTTTTTGCCATGACATTTCTTCATTCTGGCTGGACCTATGTATTTCTAGGTCTACAGCCAGACTGAGGAAGTCAATGGGGCTCCCGTAATGACGGGAGCGTTGCTAGGAGACGTCTGTAAATAGTCACTGTCCAGGGTGCTGAAAGAGTTAAGCGATCGGCAGTAACTGTTTCTGCACCCGGGACAGTGACTACCGATCTCAATATACATGTATCTGTAAAAAAATATATAAGTTCATACTTACCGAGAACTCCCTGCGTCTGTCTCCAGTCCGGCCTCCCAGGATGACGATTCAGTGTAAGTGACGGCTGCAGCCAATCACAGGCCAAGCACAGGCTGCAGCGGTCACATGGACTGGCGCGTCATCCAGGGAGGTCGGGCTGGATGCCGAAAGAGGGACGCGTCACCAAGACAACGGCCGGTAAGTATGAAAGTCGTTTACTTTCACTAGGGAAAGTGCTGTCCCTTCTCTCTATCCTGCACTGATAGGGAGAAGGGAAGCACTTTTCCCGCAGTCCGCAGCAGCTAGTCCGCATCAATTTACTGCACATTTTGTGCAGATCCGCAGCAGAATCTGCAACGCAGATTCTGTGCGGCATGGATGCGGACAGTTGCGGAGGAATTCCGCCATGTGTGGTCATGCCCTTAAATTCCTTTAATCTGGCATTTGATAATCCAGAAAAACTGTTAATCCTATAAAATCGCAACATAATATTCAATTTGACAAGACTAGAATCAGACGACTAATGAGCATCTGTGTTCATTCCTCTTATTGAAGATACAGGGATCAGATTAATAAATTAGTTTTTTATACTTTTGTATCCAATAATCCAGAAAATTTGATAATCTAACATTTATCAGGTTTTACTGTTTCTGGTGTTAAATTGTTAAATATATTCAGGCATTTCTAGGTTGGAAGTACGTGCCGGATTATAACAATTTCTGGAATATCAATAGTGAAATGTTACTCTATATTTATTTGACATGATTGATTTAATAATTTAGGACTGTGCACAAACTATAAATAACTTTCATATCACTTGATTGCACAGCAAACACTGCAAAAATAAAGGTTTTCTTTGGATGTGATTAGGCCGAGTACATTCTGAACTTCAAACTGCCCAAGTAAATGGTTCAGCGCCAAATCCGTAATCAGCGCAGAAGGAAAGGAGAAAGAGAGAGGTCAGGTAAACATGGAGCTTGTTGGAGCAAGTCGTGAACCCGTCACACCCATCCCTGTGCATTGTGCGGCAGCCTCTCCACACTGCTGCCCATATATGGTCATAGGCGGGCTGGTGTCCGGTGACGGTGACATCATCAGTGTGTATTATTGGACCTGGGCAATAGACCCACCCAGCAACCAACTGAGATGTGAACCCTGCTCTCCTCCAAACACTGTCAACATTGCACTTTTCAAGGCGAAATGGGGCGAGTTTACCGCGGATTATGAAAAAGCAAAACAAAAAAAAAAACTGCTCAAAAGTAAAAAATTTCACAGGAGAACAAAGGAAAGAGATTCGAAAGGAAAAGAAAGTTTATTCTGCTCCGTATCAGTTATGGAAATAGAACCCCCTCCTAACACTTTACTAAACCATATCTGGAAAGCGCATAAATAACAATTCCATAATGTATATCTTGTAGCAGAACCGCACTTGTAGGGAATGTTCAGACATCGCAGATTTTCGGTGCAGATTCCACACCAAAAGGCCACATGCACACGACCGTATCAGCGTGCTATCCGTTTGAACAGACCCATTCATCTCTATAGCCCCATGCACACTACCGCAATTTTCACAGATCCGTGTAGGGGGCCGTAAAACTCAGAGCCGGTCCTATTCCTGTCCGTGTTTGCGGCTCGGTCTCGCCGATTCAAATCTATGGCGATTTGGCGACACGGATGATACACGGATGCCATCCGTATGCTGCCCGTTTGCGGACCGTGTTATGCTGATGAGTTGCTAGGCGACAGGGATCATGTGACCTTCTCAGGGGGCTGGGACAAGGTATTGACAAAATTTCCTGCCTTCCCTTTTTTTTGCCAATCTGCGAATACGGATGAAATATGTTTTCGGACATACAGAATGAATGCAGAGGACACACTGATGACACACGGACCGGAAAAACGGACAATGGATCCGGTGTTTACGGGCCACAAAATACGAATGGTTGTGTGCATGTAGCCAAAATCTGAGACAATTTACTGTAATGTGGATGGGGTTTGAAAAATGCAAAGGATAAAATCCACTACTAAATCCGCAACGAAATCCATATATAACACGTGCGGATTTTGCTGCAGATTTGCGGCGAAATCCATGGATTTTTTTCACCGTGCCTTTATGGCATATTCTCTCATTTAAAAAACGCTGTTTATGTAGTTCCATAATACTCTAAAATTCCTTTAATCCGGCACCTGATGGTCCAGAAATCCTACTAATCCGGTTTTTAACAAAAAATAGTAACGGGAATTTCAATGGGAAATACAGCGTTCTGTTCCGATTGGGCGTTTTCTTACGCCCCATTTTCGAAAAAGAAGTGCATGTCACTTCTTCAGCCGTTTTTGGAGCTGTTTTTTATTGACTCTATAGAAAAACAGCTCCAAAAACGCCGTAAAAAACGCAGCGAAAAACACGAGTGGCTTAAAAAACGTCTGAAATTCAAAAGCTGTTTTCCCTTGAAAACAGCTCCGTATTTTCAGACGTTTTTGATTTTGTGTGTGCACATACCCTAACAACAAAAATTAACAGATGGTGTTGATGTTCAGGGACAGCCCCGACATTGGATGAAACAGGTTTGTCCCTGAAAAGTCCCGGTTTAATAATAACACAACTCAGAGTCGTCTCTCTTGTGTTGGGTGTAATTTTCAGATACTGATTATTCTGGATTCTCAGTGTCTCGTGTCCTGATCTTCTTATCTCATTTTCTGTCGCTCCAATATTTTTAAAAATAGGTTCAACCCCCCCCCCCATAAATTTGACAGTCACACATATCCCCATAACAGTGTCATCCACATGTCATCATAACAGTGTTTTCCACAGATGTCCCCCATAATAGCATCAGTCACAGATGTGCCCATAACAGTGTCATTCATAGATGTCCCCATAACAGTGTATCATCCACACATGTCCCCATAACAGTGTCATTCAAAGATGTCCCCATAACAGTATCATTCATAGATGTCCCCATAACAGTGTATCATCCACAGATGTCCCAGTGCGTCAGTCATTACTTCGACACTACAAAAAGCGTGATAAAACAAAAAAGTAAACAGAAGAATTTTGTAACCGTTTTGCCACAATTGGCGGTTGTGTTTTTTAAAATAATGGAAATATTCCTAGAGCTGTTTCTATGGAGAACCGCATTGTAGTTCCGCAGAGATACATAGATGATGTTGCCTGTGATTGGAAGGACGTTAGCCCCCAAAGCAGATATTTAGCAGTGTACGCCCCAATACAAATCAGCACCCCGTAAGTGAAAAATATAGAAACGTCTGAATTAGGGGCAAATTGTCCCACGTGCGGCCGGCAGATGAAGGATCTAGGTGTTTGCATTTGGAGAAAATGACATTAGGATGATCACTAAGTGAATGACTGAAAGTAGAGGAGACCCCCCCACCCCCACCCCTCGGGGCGCGGGCAGATGGATTGGTGCAGAGATAATGCTGTAATGTGAGAGGTTAAGTGTGGAGATGTGCAGAAAGAGATAAAATATTAATTCAACGCCAGAGATGATGAGTTTTGGGTATCAAAGGGACGTCCGAGGGGAGATGGCGATAGACAGCTGCAACATTAGACAGGAGAAGGATCAGAGCGAAAACCGCTGTACGGACCCATCTGCTCTGCCTGCAGAAATACAATTAGGGGACTTTATTTGTGGCAAAAGCTTCATATGGCTGCTGGTAAAGTAGGCCTAAAGTACAAAATCTAGGTAGAGGTGTTGCCCATAACAACCAATCAGATTCTAGCTCTTATTTTATAACCTGCTCTGGAAAAATGAAAGCTGGAATCTTATTGGGCCTCCTATCAAACTGACTGAGGATGGACGGTGTTTGTTGTCCATAGGAACCAATCAGATCTTAGCTCTCATTTTCTAGCCTGCTCTGGAAAAATCAAAGCTGGAATCTGATTGGGTCTCATATCAAACTGGCTGAAGGTGCCTTGTTGCCCATGGCAACTAAACTCCAGTTAAAAAAAGTGTCCGAAAGTGGCCTTGTTGCCTATAGCAACCAATCAGATTACAGCTATATTTTTTCTTTGAGCAGGTTAGGAAATAAAAGCTGGAATGTGATTGGTTGTTATGGGCAACAAAGCCAATATTTTTTGTGAGTCAGTTTAGATCGATGAGGCCCAATCAGATTACAGCTTTTATTTTTCCAGATCAAGTTAAAAAATGAGAGCAGTAATCTGATGGGTAAACATTGAGAAAATATTGTTCAGAGGACTAATTTACACGGGCATATTGTACCGTACTTAACTTTCCATATTCAGGACGTAACACCCAGAACCTCACGGGTCTAATCAACCGAACTTACAGCTTTATAGATCTCTTTATTGCTGTAAATTCAGTTCAGTAGAACTGTGGGGGGGGGGGGGGGGGGGTGTGTTTACGGGGCCCGAGTGTTACATCCAGAAAACGGACAGTTAAATACGGCTGCAATACGCCCGTCTGAATGAGGCCTTAGGCTCTGTTCACATTAGCGTCATGGCTTCCACCATGAAAAATAATGCAATTGAGGAAAATCCAATTATATTTTTTTAAAACCATAAATATGGTCTCCTGATCGCAATTTGTTAAAATTTCTATTCATCCTCAGGCTTCGTCCACACGGCGGTTTTATGTATGAGAGTCATATATTTATTCCCGCAAGAAATTATTTTATTTTTTTTGCAGTTTTTCCCATGACGAGATCCTATTCAGCTTTTGGCCCTATATACACCACAACTTTACCTGTACCTAGGAAAGCCGGATGACTTTCCTCTGTAAAAACTGCAATGACGGGCCGTATTAGTGGTCACCGAGCTTTCCCAAAAATAGATGAAGCCTATGGTCTCGTTCAAACGGCCACAAAGCAGTCGCATTTCTTGCGTTTGTATCACTGCTGGAAGTACCGACCCATAGATAGAATTTTTTCAGAACCTGAACGAAGAGGAAGACTAATATTTACTGGTGAAAAGCTCCAGTCTAAAACAACACAGGTAGCCATTTTCTCAATAAGGACTCATTTACATATTCGTAGCCGAGGTTCGGGCTTACCTTTAATATTTTTTAGAGTAATTCTCTAACCAGCATTTATTGATGACTATAAGCAACTAGATGGAATCGGTCACCTTATGGAATCCATCATATGTTAGGCTTATCTGCTTCTCCCATCAATCATTTGTCACCTGTCCACAGGATCGGTGCGGATATGACCACTGGGAACCCCTCCGATCCCGGGACCAGGATTCCTTGAGTTCCCTATATGAATTGATCGGTATTGCACACGCTCCCTTCACTTTCTACGGGGCTGATGGAGATACCGTGCCTTGTATATTGTGTGGATTTTTTCTACTTCATGTGGATGGGATTTTGAAAACCAGATCCACGTAAATTCCACTGCAAATTTTCGCAGATCCGCGACGTAAAAACTTATCCTAAGGGGACAGTCACACGCAAACTCAAAAACATCTGAAAATACGGAGCCGTTTTTCAAGACGGCTGCGTAAATAAACAGAACAGAACGCCGTTTTTCCCATTGAAATCAATGGGCAGATGTTTGGAGGCGTTCTGCTTCCGAAAAAAAGCAGTGTGAACATACCCTAAGTGTTGTGTCCCAATTGGTGAAAACGACTGATCAGCGGTCTGCGCCTCTTAATATTGCATCATGTTATAACATCAGAAAAGCGGACAACGCATCAGAGGACGATGTACATAAGTGCACAGACAATAAAACGTAAGAAAAAAAAATTAAGTATATAAAAAAAATTTCATGGTTACTTTTATATTTAGGATTCATTTTCGTCATGCAAATAAACCCTACAAGATAAAGCGGCCTACAGTAAACTGAATGCTATATATTACTTGAGCCCCCCCCTTGTACTGTCCCTTTAAGAGTTTGTTGTGGTCACGATATACAAAGAAAACGTACATCGCACGCTGCCGTGATTGAAACTAGATTAAGGAAAGATAAGAAATCTCCAAGATTACGTTGGGATTAACCAGCGGCGTTCGAGAGACTTTAGTTCTTCATTGTGTCTCTACTTCTGGTTTGTGTATTGCGCAGTGAACTCTAGAATTACGTTCTGGATCAGGTTTCATGTCACATTTTAAAGGGACAGTGTATGCTTGAAAAGTTTGACTATTTTTCAATTATAAATTCAGACAAAAGCAATTACTGGCAATATGACAATGCGTCTAAAAACTGCACATAATTTTAAAAAAATAGCACGTCAGATTTTATATTTCAACAATATAAGAGCAGTAGAGACGATAAACACTACATAGATCACAAAAGACTCAAATAAGCGTACTGGGGAGCGCCAACGCTAAAATATATAATTCTACTAGATAAAAGGCAAAAGACATGGAATACTTGTGTCATGCATTTTATTGCAGGGTAAAAAAAAAATATAAATAAATAAAAAAAAAAAAAAACACTGAACTTTTTCCAAAGTTTTAAATTTTCTTAAATAGAATAGGACATGTGGAATCATCCTCTGAAACCAAAATAAAATATATAGAAAAATTATAACTTTATTACAAAAGGTTAAACTCAAAAAAGAGTTCAAAAATTCTTATTTACAGACCATGATGGGTTGCGACTAACCCAAAATAAAGACATAAATAACTTACAAAGAACTTGAAGCCGTTTCTACCGACACATGTCAGCGGTATAGAATATATAAAAAACATATGTATATACATATTTATATAGAATATCGAGTCAAAGACAAGCAGAATTTATCATATAAAAAAATTTTATCAGACAACTGCCCCCCTCCCGCCCCCTCTTTACGAGAACTCCAGAAGTCGTACAGTCCTTATGACAGGAAATCCTTAATACCGAACGATCACTGAAACGTAAAGGGTCCATGCAGGTCTCAATCAACATTACGCACGGGTCTGGTGCTGTAGAATTGATACCGCTCTCTGCCCTACCACCTCTTGCTCCGACGGAAGGCCGGGCAGACCCCCCTCGCGCACGCGTACTCAACAGTCAGATCGCGGACGCCTATTTTTGTTTTCTCCTCCAATCAGGAGTTTCAACCAGAAATAGCTTCATGTTCTCTCCGTACACTCTTTCCTTGCTTTTCCTCCCCGCCGGTCGCCTCAGAACGTCTGCAGCTGCTGCGTTAACATGAGCTGGCAGCCGCTGTTGACGTGATTCATCACTTTCTGTTTGAGCTGGGCGACCTGCTCCCGGAGCATGTTGGCAGTGGACGCCAAATCAGAGTTCTGAGACTTTAAGTTTTTCACTTTGTCTTCCAACCTGGCAATGCGTTCCAGCTTCCTCTTCCTGCACTTGGAGGCTGCGATCCGGTTCCTCATGCGCTTCCGTTCGGCTTTTATTCGCTCCTGCGACTCCATGTCGATGGGGGAGAGAGGAGGGGACTCGCCGGGCATTTCGGGCACAATCTGGGGCTCTTCTTTCAGAGCCTGCAGCCTCGGGTGCTGGATGGGAATGGGCGGGCTGGTGTGATGCGGAGAGGCGAAGCCCATGGCGTTGCTGTTGAAGGCAGGGGTGGTGCTGATGGTAGTTGGGTTGAAGTTGTTCAGGTTGGCATAAACAGGGGGCTCGTTGTGCAAGGGGTTATTATATCCATTATTACCAGCTATGGAGGAGACAGGGGTCAGTCCGGTGCTGGCAGGGGGTTGGGGTGCAGAGGTAACATTTGGCATGTTTGGCAAGTTCTGGTTGTGAAGTTCTGCCAGCGCCCTGACAAACCCCTCCGCAAAGCCCTCCTGCTCGTCCGTGACATTTTTAGGGCAGAGGAACTGTGTCGGAGTAGGGGTGGTAGTGATCATCCCATTGCTGGACTGGATGATGAGCCTCTCTAGCTCCGGAGAGGCCAGCTTGAGGAGTCCAACATCTGGAGACGTGAGGATGTCCGCCACCTTGCTCCTCAGGTGAGGCTTGATGGCGCTGGACGGGTCGGACAGGTTCAGTGTCATGCTCGTCTTGAGCACCTTGGCGCTGTACCCGTAGCCGGGAGCCTCGGGCTGGCTGTAGGCGGCGCTCAGTGCATCGTCGTAGAAAGTAGGCTCCATCCTCGCAGTCATACAATCTGCAACCGGACCACTGGGAGAAACACCTCGTGCGGCAGTCACTGGGGGCTACAAACCTCCTGAAAAAGAGCAAAACAGGTTATTAGTGGGTGCCTGAGCACGACGCGAGTCTATAAGGAACCCCAACGATAATCCCGTATAGCCCCCCCATAACTTCTGTCTGCACTACATCCACCATAACAGATAAACTTTCACTCCTACATCTGCAATACTGACCTATCATTCTCTAATATATACCTATAAGACTTCCGTATTACACCCCTAAAGCAATCCCTGTACCCCTAATAGTTATAACTTCTAGATCTGCTTTACCCCCCTATAATGATGTCATTCTTCTTTACCCCCTATAATGATGTCATTCTTCTTTACCCCCTATAATGATGTCATTCTTCTTTACCCCCTATAATGATGTCATTCTGCTTTACCCCCCTATAATGATGTCATTCTGCTTTACCCCCCTATAATGATGTCATTCTGCTTTACCCCCCTATAATGATGTCATTCTTCTTATCCCCTATAATGATGTCACTCTTCTTTACCCCCCTATAATAATCTCAGTTCACCTGTCTATATTAAACTATTGTTATGACCCCCTCACCATTATCCTAAAAATTTTTCTGCAGGACCCCCGGACTTGTTCTCCCCCCAGGATCACAGTCCAGCCCCGGTAATGATGTATAAGTCGTGGTTCACACTCCGCTTCCTCGTCCCCCATCCTCTGTAACTCTCAGTAAAACTTCTTAGAACTCCCGGGACAGCGCCTAGAAGTTCTATAACTTGTCCCCGTCCACTCCCTGCCCGCAAGAAGCTGCAGAGTTCCCCACTCTTACTTGGTCAGGTTGCTGCTGGCCGCGTCCCGGGCTGAGCTGCTGACACCACTGGGAGCTCCGCTCTCTCACACTCTGAGCCCGGGCAGCGTGCAGCTAACTCTTATCTGCGGGCAGTCACCCACTAAAAATAGACATGATGTCACCCCCGCGGCCTGCCATTGGTTAAGAAGCACAGTAGGCGGGGCTAAGGGTGCAAATGAAGCCTGGTCGCTATGGTGACCGCCCTAGAAGATTCTAACTCTCGCAGAGGATGACGGGATGAGGTAATGCTGGTCACCCGGCCGCAGTGCATTGTGGGCTGACGTCGTGTTGTTGGAGGTGTTGGTCTCCAGGACGCGGGTTTGATGTGTGTTCCCGCCACCTGCCTGGAAGTGACTGCCCGCTCCAGACACGCAGACCGCAGCTGCTGCAGAACCTCCAGCAAACTTTACCGTCCTCAGGGAGGCTAAGCGGCTTCACTATAGCGGCAGCGGGAGGTGTAGAATTTGAGTTGTTCTTGGACTTGTAGTTCTACAGTTGCTGGAAAGCTATAGACTGAAAACCCAGACCGCAGCGGCTCTGAGTGACAGCTCAACGTTCCTTCACTGACAGCTTGTGCACCTGTGATTGACAGCTCCGCCTCCCAAGAAGTTCTGCAGCAGTTTCATCCAAGATCATATAGAAGATCTCAGTAAGACGCGAGGCTGAGAGATTATTCACTATTTACAACCATGCAGCATAGGAGGGTCTCTAATGCCCCCCTCCCCAGCATAGGAGGGTCTCTACTGCCCCCCCCCCATAGGAGGGTCTCTACTGCCCCCCCCCCAGCACAGGAGGGTCTCTACTGTCCCCCCCCATAGGAGGGTCTCTTGCCTCCATGTTATGAGGGTCTCCTCTGCCCCCCCCCGGTTATGAGGGTCTCCTCTGCCCCCCCCCCCGCGGTTATGAGGCTCTCCTCTGCCCCCCCCGGTTATGAGGGTCTCCTCTGCCCCCCCCCCGTTATGAGGGTCTCTGCCCGCCCGGTTATGAGGGTCTCTTCTGCCCCCCCCCCCCAGGTTATGAGGGTCTCTTCTGCCCCCCCCCAGGTTATTAGGGTTTCTTCTGCCCCCCCCCAGGTTATTAGGGTTTCTTCTGCCCCCCCCCAGGTTATTAGGGTTTCTTCTGCCCCCCCCAGGTTATGAGGGTCTCTTCTGCCCCCCCCAGGTTATGAGGGTCTCTTCTGCCCCCCCCCAGGTTATGAGGGTCTCTTCTGCCCCCCCCAGGTTATGAGGGTCTCTTCTGCCCCCCCCCAGGTTATGAGGGTCTCTTCTGCCCCCCCCCAGGTTATGAGGGTCTCTTCTGCCCCCCCCAGGTTATGAGGGTCTCTTCTGCCCCCCCCAGGTTATGAGGGTCTCTTCTGCCCCCCCCCAGGTTATGAGGGTCTCTTCTGCCCCCCCCCCAGGTTATTAGGGTTTCTTCTGCCCCCCCCCAGGTTATGAGGGTCTCTCCTGCCCCCCCCAGGTTATGAGGGTCTCTTCTGCCCCCCCCGGTTATGAGGGTCTCTTCTGCCCCCCCCCCCGGTTATGAGGGTCTCTTCTGCCCCCCCCCAGGTTATGAGGGTCTCTCCTGCCCCCCCCCAGGTTATGAGGGTCTCTTCTGCCCCCCCCCGGTTATGAGGGTCTCTTCTGCCCCCCCCAGGTTATGAGGGTCTCTTCTGCCCCCCCCCAGGTTATGAGGGTCTCTTCTGCCCCCCCCCCCAGGTTATGAGGGTCTCTTCTGCCCCCCCCCCAGGTTATTAGGGTTTCTTCTGCCCTCCCCCCAGGTTATGAGGGTCTCTCCTGCCCCCCCCCAGGTTATGAGGGTCTCTTCTGCCCCCCCCGGTTATGAGGGTCTCTTCTGCCCCCCCCCCGGTTATGAGGGTCTCTTCTGCCCCCCCCAGGTTATGAGGGTCTCTTCTGCCCCCCCCAGGTTATGAGGGTCTCTTCTGCCCCCCCCCAGGTTATGAGGGTCTCTTCTGCCCCCCCCCCGGTTATGAGGGTCTCTTCTGCCCCCCCGGTTATGAGGGTCTCTTCTGCCCCCCCCAGGTTATGAGGTCTCTTCTGCCCCCCCCCCCAGGTTATGAGTGTCTCTTCTGCCCCCACCCCAGGTTATGAGGGTCTCTTCTGCCCCCCCCCCCAGGTTATGAGGGTCTCTTCTGCCCCCAGGTTATGAGGGTCTCTTCTGCCCCCCCCCAGGTTATGAGGGTCTCTTCTGCCCCCCCCCCAGGTTATGAGGGTCTCTTCTGCCCCCCCCCCCAGGTTATGAGGGTCTCTTCTGCCCCCCCAGGTTATGAGGGTCTCTTCTGCCCCCCCAGGTTATGAGGGTCTCTTCTGCCCCCCCAGGTTATGAGGGTCTCTTCTGCCCCCCCAGGTTATGAGGGCCTCTTCTGCCCCCCCCAGGTTATGAGGGCCTCTTCTGCCCCCCCCCAGGTTATGAGGGCCTCTTCTGCCCCCCCCCAGGTTATGAGGGCCTCTTCTGCCCCCCAGGTTATGAGGGCCTCTTCTGCCCCCCCCCCAGGTTATGAGGGCCTCTTCTGCCCCCCCCCAGGTTATGAGGGCCTCTTCTGCCCCCCCCCCAGGTTATGAGGGCCTCTTCTGCCCCCCCCCAGGTTATGAGGGCCTCTTCTGCCCCCCCCCAGGTTATGAGGGCCTCTTCTGCCCCCCCCCAGGTTATGAGGGCCTCTTCTGCCCCCCCCCAGGTTATGAGGGCCTCTTCTGCCCCCCCCAGGTTATGAGGGCCTCTTCTGCCCCCCCCCCCCAGGTTATGAGGGTCTCTTCTGCCCCCCCCCCAGGTTATTAGGGTTTCTTCTGCCCCCCCCAGGTTATGAGGGTCTCTTCTGCCCCCCCCCAGGTTATGAGGGTCTCTTCTGCCCCCCCCCCAGGTTATGAGGGTCTCTTCTGCCCCCCCCCAGGTTATGAGGGTCTCTTCTGCCCCCCCCAGGTTATGAGGGTCTCTTCTGCCCCCCCAGGTTATGAGGGTCTCTTCTGCCCCCCCCATGTTATGAGGGTCTCCTCTGCCCCCCCCAGGTTATGAGGGTCTCCTCTGCCCCCCCAGGTTATGAGGGTCTCCTCTGCCCCCCCCAGGTTATGAGGGTCTCCTCTGCCCCCCCCCAGGTTATGAGGGTCTCCTCTGCCCCCCCCCCCAGGTTATGAGGGTCTCTTCTGCCCCCCCCAGGTTATGAGGGTCTCTTCTGCCCCCCCCAGGTTATGAGGGTCTCTCCTGCCCCCCCCAGGTTATGAGGGTCTCTCCTGCCCCCCCCCCAGGTTATGAGGTCTCTCCTGCCCCCCCCCCAGGTTATGAGGGTCTCTCCTGCCCCCCCCCCAGGTTATGAGGGTCTCTCCTGCCCCCCCCTCAGGTTATGAGGGTCTCTTCTGCCCCCCCCCCCCCAGGTTATGAGGGTCTCTTCTGCCCCCCCCCCCAGGTTATGAGGGTCTCTTCTGCCCCCCCCCCAGGTTATGAGGGTCTCTTCTGCCCCCCCCCCCAGGTTATGAGGGTCTCTTCTGCCCCCCCCCCAGGTTATGAGGGTCTCTTCTGCCCCCCCCCAGGTTATGAGTGTCTCTTCTGCCCCCCCCCAGGTTATGAGGTCTCTTCTGCCCCCCCCCCCAGGTTATGAGGGTCTCTTCTGGCCCCCCCCCCCCCAGGTTATGAGGGTCTCTTCTGCCCCCCCCCCCAGGTTATGAGGGTCTCTTCTGCCCCCCCCCCCCCAGGTTATGAGGGTCTCTTCTGCCCCCCCAGGTTATGAGGGTCTCTTCTGCCCCCCCCCCCCCCAGGTTATGAGGGTCTCTTCTGCCCCCAGGTTATGAGGGTCTCTTCTGCCCCCAGGTTATGAGGGTCTCTTCTGCCCCCAGGTTATGAGGGTCTCTTCTGCCCCCAGGTTATGAGGGTCTCTTCTGCCCCCAGGTTATGAGGGTCTCTTCTGCCCCCAGGTTATGAGGGTCTCTTCTGCCCCCAGGTTATGAGGGTCTCTTCTGCCCCCAGGTTATGAGGGTCTCTTCTGCCCCCCCCCCCCAGGTTATGAGGGTCTCTTCTGCCCCCAGGTTATGAGGGTCTCTTCTGCCCCCAGGTTATGAGGGTCTCTTCTGCCCCCAGGTTATGAGGGTCTCTTGTCACAGCCTGTCATGGTAATATTCTTTGTGTACATCTCCGCAGAATACGTTGGGGTCATATAAGTGATGGACGGTTGAGATTATACTTATGTGAGATATAGCGGTGATTATAGGGAGATCTTCCCAGCCTGAAATGACTGATAACAGGGGACAATAGATTGTAGATTTCCAATACACCGCAGATGAGGAGAAGATGGGGCATAATATCCGTCAGCGTCCGCTCCCCAGAACTTGTTCTCTAGCAATGACCATCAGGCAGAGGCGTCCGGGATACTCGGAGCAGTAAACATTGATGGGAGATGCAGGAACTAGAAGAGGAGGCGCGGGCCGGGGCTGCACTCGCGTGGGTGGAGATCCAGATGGAGCGAATATGGAGGGAGGTGGACAGTGGCACCAAGTGGAGTTTTCCTGCAGCGAAAAGTATTTAAGACACCAGGTTGACGGGCGGTGATGACGGGGACAGGGTCACAGATCCGCGCGCCGGGGGGGAAACCGTGAACACCTGGAGGAGCTAATTACTATGGTTGGGGGGGGATGCACGGCCATAGAAGTCGCATTCAAAACGTTGTAGTGAGGGAGACTAAGCAGAAGGTTGTAATCGCTGTTTTTCTAGATCTACGAAGGGTTAAGCCATTCGCAGCAGGGAGTGTTGGACGCGCTGCTTTGTGGCAGGACCCTAAAGGGTTAAGTCACCGAGCAAGAGAGAGGAACTCCTTCTCCCTCAGCCCGGCTTTCTGTTCTCATTGTAGACACGCAGGAGCTGAGGAGGTGGAGAACGACCTGACCGCCTCGGTGATGAGAAGAATCTTCTGTCACATTGTAACAAGGACGAGTTTCTGCGTTTACTTTAAAAGTTTGTTGAGGAAGAAGCCGGAATTTTGTGGAGATACAATGTAACGTTTCTAGCATGCTGTGACTTGTAGTCCCCCAGCAGCTCGTGATCACCTCTCCTGTACCCGATCACATGACCTCAATATCAGATACAAGTATTGTACTCAGGCTTTGACATTTGCGCTGTTTTCCATTGTTCTGCTCTGTCAAAGGAGCAGAAAAACAAAAGCGCCGGACCCGTCATCACCGGTGCCCGACGGAACCAATTGACTTTAATGTGTTCCGTCGGGGTGTCCGTGGTTTAACCGGAAACGCAGATGATGATAATTGAGCCTCCAACGCAGATGTGAACGGATCCGCGATAAACAGAAGCGCCGGATCCGTCACATAACCGTAGAGCAATGGCGCCCGACGGCACCCATTGACTATAAAGGTTTCCCTCACGGTGTTTGTCGCCTGGCTGGACAGAATAGAGGAGCGTACTGCGCTATTTTGTCCAGTAATTTTTTTACCAGATCTGAGGCTCCAACGCAGATGTGAACAGAGCCTTATTGGCTGTTTTGTTAGACTTCTTTACTACCCAGTTTGTCCTGTATCAAGTTCTTAAAGGGGTTTTCCAATAATCCCCTATCCACAGGATAGGAGATAAATATCTGATCGGTGGCAGTCCGACCAATCACAAGAACGGGCTTATGTTCCTGGGCACTCCATAGGAATGTCACATGCTCAACCACCGCTCCATTTATATCTATGGGGCTCCCAGGAACGGCAAGGTAAGCTCGTGATCGGTGTGGGTCCCAGCGGTCAGACCGCCACCGATCAGATATTTGTCACCTATAACCCTTTTAAGATACAATGTAACATCTCACCTGGATTTAGACCAGTGATACCCAAACCTGTGGCTCTGCAACTGTTGCAAAACTACAACTCCCATAATCATGAGAGTTGTAATTTTGCTCACAGTTTGGGAATCGCTGCTTTAGACAATGTGAGGGCGGGTATCTGTATGGCTCCTGTGGCTTTTGAGCTTTTTCACCATTGTCCGTGGGCTTGCTGTGACTTCTGGTCCTACCACAGCCAAATTCTTTTTTTAATTTCTGGGGGTACCAGCAGCCAGACCCCCAGTGATCAGACTTTTATGACATCTGATTGACACCATGGGAAGTTGTGACTCTCAGAGCAAGTTGTGCCCGTATTGGCATTCTGAGACTTGTAGTTCCACAACTGCCACAGATGGGCTCTCCTACCGCCAGTCACATGACCAGCGCCTAATAAACAAGACCTAGAATGAAATCCCATACACCAATTCTAGGAGGGGGTGATATATGGTGCAGGCTCCTTCTAGAAGTTACAGTTAACCCTTTATGTATCTTCTGACTTTTATTACATTCTTATTCCTCTCTTATCTTGACTTGGCGCTGCACCACGCGTTATCGCTTGATACGTGCGTTACATGCCACCCTGCCCGTTTACTCAGAAGGAGTTAAGTAATGGGTGGGGGCTCTACAGACGTGTTTTATATTACAGGGGTGTGGACTGCCGGGTGGTGACTGACGGGTATTGTGCCCAGTCCTGTGTGAGAGGCAGATAATGAGCATATATTGTGTGTGGGCAGGATTGGCTCCTCCCCCCTGGGGGCCCCGTCCAGGGCTTGTCAGGTCCAGCGAGGATTTAACCCGTTACTGGACAGAGGCTGGAAGACTAGAGACCAATAATAGCACCCACCGTTCTATGCAAAAAGGGAGCGGATTCTCAATTAGGAAAGTAGAAAAACATTTTCTTTAGGTTTTCCAGCTTTCCGGAGATAGGATTCGCTCTGCGTTTTGTCAAAAAATATGTGAACGATTACACCCTAGAAGGGAGTCTGTCAGTAGGGCTGTCTGCTTTACATTTGGGTCTAAGGCTATGTTCACACGCGTAACAAAAAACGGCAGTAAATACGGAGCTGTTTTCCCTTGAAAACAGCCCTTGATTTTCAGCCGTTTTTTAAGCAACTCGCGTTCTTTGCGGCGTTTTTTACGGGCGTTTTTGGAGCTGTTTTTCTATTGAGTCAATGAAAAACGACTCCAAAAACGGGTCAAGAAGTGACGTGCACTTTTTTACGAGGCGTTTTTTTACACGGCCGTGTAAAAAACGCCCCGTGGGAACGGAACGCCGGTTTTCCCATAGAAATCAATGGGCAGATGTTTGTAGGCGTTCTGCTTCCGGTTTTTCGGGTTTGTTTACACCCAAAAAAAATGGCTGAAAATAGGCGGTGTGAACATACCCAAGGATTAGAAGACCTGTGTGTCTATCCTAACACCCTAGGTCCACGATCACTGTAGCGGTTCCGCTGAGGGGAGATGTGTTTTCAACATCTGAGGGGGGGGGGGGATTCTATTTTAGAGGGACGAAAGATATGAGATCCGCCACATGGGACGTTGTGCTTTCAAGACGATCTTCATCTGAATCGGTGCAGCCAATTTCCTTCAAATTATCATCCAATGTTCCAAAAAGTTCAATAATCCGGCACTCGGATTATCAGATTTGTATAACCGTCTGATAACACCAGGACTGAATATAGGGTATCGGAGTCATGAATGGCGTTTTGTAGTATTTTCTGAATTGGTCGATATGACAACTTTTCCAATGTCTAATCATACGCGTCGAAAGGTGCACGAGCCATATATGATCCCATACTGTACCATGAGCAGGAAAGGAGGATCATTTATCACGGTCAGGCGCTGCTTTTCCATACATTACCTTTATAACGCACAGCAGATATTATCACGCGGAGGCGCTGGACTGTGGATTCCTGTATAGCATCCGCTTATAGGATAGATCGCTGATCACAAAGGACCCTTCTTAGGACCTCGTATGGACTAATACTTTATGGATCGACCTCATCCTGCAGTGTGTTCTACTCTGTCAACCACATGGTGGCGCCTTTTACATTTACTTAATAATAGGGAATATTGATCCCTATGAAAATCAATGCCAACGTCTGGCAGTCTTTACAGGACGCACCTTTTCCGCGGTTCCTAGATCCGCACGTTTTCCTGATTATTCTCCAAGTATCAATCAGTCTGAAACTCAATGAAAGTTTTCGAAAAAGTTGGAGAAATCTGAGAATTCCAGATTCAAATTGACCATCACTTTTGGTGAACCAACGCTGACAAGACAACTGCTTACATGACAATTCCCTGATATACGTCACAGGGGGAGGGGCTTAGATTTCCCTGCCCCCCTTCCTTACCATATATCTCAGTCATAAAGGAAAGTTCCCATTATACAAGAGTAGCAGGTGCAGATGAGGCGGACGGGAGTTGTGCTCTGAAGAGTTAATCCCTGCTACAGTAAAATTAATGCCTTAAGGGGTCCCGAGGTCATAAAATGTCACCAAGCCACGCCACCCCCACGCCTGGCATTTGGGTCACCCACCAGCTCTGTTACTGAAAGAATGGACAGAAAAGAAGCCAGCGTGCAGGAAGGACCTGAGTGGAGCGGAAGGTGGGGGGAGTAGTGGAGGAGGACAAGGGTTGGAGTTTAAAGTCAAGAAGCAACAAACAAATGATTCAGCCATGGACGCTGTCCACACCCGGGGAAGGTCCCTTATCTGCAGTCTGACTGCACAACGAGGAGTGAGGGGCAAGAAGCAGTGACTCAGCCTCAGATACACTGAAGACTTACAAGGAATTAAAGGGGTTGTCTCAGAAATGACATTTATCACCTATCCACAGAGACTGACCACTGGGACCCCCACCGATCCCTGTACCTGGGGTCCCCACCTGTACTTGGATGTCTCCGTCAGTCCCATAGGCTTTAAATGGAGCGGCACCACGCATGCTCATCTGCAGTCTCTTTCAAAGTCTTCACTGGTCCTGCAGTGAGGAGGAATGGGGGGCTCCGGACCCTCATACTAGTGATCAGTGGGGGCCTCCAGCGATCTGACACTTATCACCTATACTGACGCTAAGTGATAAAGTCTCCACCAAAATAAAATAAAAATCATTGAATCGTCGTCTGTCAAGATTTTAAAAGGTAACTAAACGTTTGACAAACTTCTGACCTGTCATAGTGAAATGTCAGATGTTTTGATTGGTGGGGGTCTGAGCACTGAGACCCCCAGCAATCGCTAAAACGAGGCTGCAGAAGTGTGAACGCTCAGCCACTTAGTTTCTGTTCGGCTTTTTCTGATACATTGCTTTCCGGAAAAAGCCGAAAAGAAACGAAGCGGGTGAACACTTCTGCCGCTTCGTTTTAGTGATTGGTGGGGGTCTCCGTGCTCAGACCCCCACCAATCAAAACTTATGTCATGTAACTATGATATGTCAGAAGTTTGTCAAACATTTAGTTAATCTTTAACAATTCTGTTCAGTTCCATCAGTTTCTGAGAGGGTGGCGAGTAGTTCAGCTGTCATTAATGCTCCCATAAGGGTTTTTATTCAGCTTTCCAAGTGTCCTGAATGGCTGAAAAGTCTACCTAGTAATAAAGCGAAATGAAAGGATGATGTACCTCGGCATCACTAGGCTGAAGAGTTGGCTGCCAGTAAGGTTCCCATAAAGATTTTCATCCAGCTTTCCTAGATTCCTGAAAGGCAGGAAAATGATTGCTTAGCAATGAAGTGATATGGGAGGGGCGGATTTACCTGGTTTTCGTTTCAGCTCCCGTAAATGCTTTTTTTTCCACTTTCCTAGACTCCTGAATGGCAGAAATATCTACACTTTTTATGGAGTGATACAGGCGTGGACGATGCTTCACTACATCATAAGTCAGAAAGCTGGGTAACGATCAGTACGGCTTTTTCAGGGATTGTCACACAGCTTTCCTGATATTCGAATGGCAAATTTGCCTAGATATAAAGCGATGTGGGAGAAGAGGATGTGTCACTAAAGAGGTAGAAAACTGCTACGACATGCAGCTATACAGTAGTGAAGGATGTATCATGAAACAACTAGGCTGTTTTGCCAATCAGGAGTCTGGAAAAGCAGGATGACTAAGGCATTCCATCGGAGATATTTGTCGCCTGGGGACTCCCGACGTATACCACCGACTGAAGACTGCAATATATCTAACTGTATGGCAAACAGTTGGATACATCGCCAGCGAACTCGCCCCCAGGGTGGGGGTCCCCGGGCAGAGCAGCTGCACGATCCATATATGGACAGTTATGTCACCGGAGTTTCCTAACGTATATGTTTAATGTATACCTGACACAGATGCCTAACAGTGGCATCCGTCACTATAGGCTGTCACGTTAAAAAAAAAAAAAAAGTATACCACGCCGGTTTTTTAAATTTTATTTCCCAGTACCCCTCAGAATGGAGTAGCGTAATCTACTACGCTATTCCATCCTTCGAAAAAAAAATATACCAGCCCAACGGAGACCAAAGGGACACTCTTTTGACCTCAGTCGGGTTAATGAAGCCCCTTGGACACGTTTATTGTGTATGTCGGGAGTTTTTCCGACTTACAGAATGAACATAATTCATAATCGTGATGTGAAGAGGGTCAAAGTCTTTATTCACATTTTGTTTTAGCCTTCTGCTGGAGGTATACTTCCGGAGTACTTCTAGATGTACACTTCAGACGGACGGTTCCGATGTATCCCACTGCATAAGCATCGTCCATAGTGTCCCATAAAGAAACGTATATGGCGGGGTATAGTTTTTTTGTTTACTGTGGAATAGTGTCGTCTACTACGCTATACCATATAGATAAAAAAAAGACACATACTGGCCCGATGTATGTCAAAAGGACAACATTTTGGCATACATAGGGTCAATGGGGCTCTATGGATGTGTTCGGTGTATGCCCGGGAGCTTTTCTTGTGCGTACGCTGAATGTACACTGTAAAAGAGACTAAACTGCGTTTATAAGTTCTTTGTGACTGAAGTGACTCGGGGAGTAATATCATCTGAAGACGTGAAGGGAAGTGTGGATCATTTTCTCATTATGTGGGTAGAACCGGGAGGCACTCGCTGCCGGCATCTCACATGTTAACAGCAGACGTCCGCTCAATGTCCGGCATCTTGAGCTTCGGGAACGGGACTTGTTAGTTACAGGAACTATGATATACATGGTGACGTAGGCATCGTCCATGCTCTGATGGTGACAAATGAGCCGGCAGCTTTCAGCAGCGTTAGGCTGGGTTCACACACCCTATTTACGGATGTAATTCGGACGTTTTAGCCGCGAATTGCGTCTGAAAATACGGCTCCAAAGCGTCGGCACACATCTGCCCATTCATTTGAATGGGTTTTACGATGTTCTGTGCCGACGGTCTTTTTTTTTTACGCGCCGCTGTCAAAAGACGGCGCGTAAAAAAGACGCCCGCGTCAAAGAAGTGCCTGTCACTACTTGAGACGTAATTGGAGCCGTTTTCCATTGACTCCATGGAAAAACAGCTCCAATTACGTCCGTAATGGACGCAGCGAAAAACGCCGGCAACATGCCATTACGTCTGAAACTCCGGAGCCGTTTTCTCCTGAAAACCGCTCCGTAATTTCAGCCGTAACGGAGGCTGCCGTGTGAACATACCCTCAAACATATCCAGCGCACGGCGGTACGATCCGAAAACTGACATGCGCAGATGGAGGGGGAGTCTCCAAATACAAGCCATTCATGTTTATTGAACAGGCAAAGGAGAGCGTGCAGAGAGACTAGTGAATTTAGTCATTAGACACAACCTTATTTACCATAACGGTAAAGCCCTGAGAGGGATTTGTCTCCATGGTTACAGACTACAAGCAAACCCTGTGTAGTCAGATACTGCAGTCATGTTACTCCACACCTTTCACCTCGTCCTAATAATCTACAAACCGTAGAAGAGGAGGCAGATGGAAGAAAGTAACGCATGATGGCAGGATCAGGCTACACAGGTTGTAGACGCAAAACGATAAAATATTTTTAATCCAGACTATTTGCAGAGTTGCTTCCGTTTTTTTTTTTATATTTTAGATGCATTGGAGCAATACAAAATTGGTTGCAAAAGTGAGCAGTCTCCTTTACGATTGAGGATACCCCTATTATGAGCTGTATAGGGTTTGTCTTGTTGCTGGCGATGGAGGCTTTTCACCTTACAGCGGAAATAAACCACCTGTGGAAATGTCTGTTATTTGTCCTTTGTAGATACAGACATACTTTTGGTCAGGTAGTGTATATGGACCTTTGACTATCTTTGTATGCTGTATTTGTCACGGACACTGGGTGTGTGGACCCACTAGGCCGCTCCGCCGTAGCGGGGAGGCAGCTGACCAGGTCACAGTCTATGTGAAAGTAAGATGGCAGACAGTAATGCTTAGGTACCTGAAATAGTCCGGGCGGTGGCTGTAGCTTCAGCACGGATGGAGGCAGGTGCGGAAAGTGGCGCCAGACGTGGTGGGCAGTATCCGATGAGCAGATGGCACTTGACGGGGCAGATGGCACTTGACGGGGCAGATGGCACTTGACGTGGCAGATGGCACTTGAACACGGGTAGGCACAGGAACAATGCGGAATACAGGAACGGTAATGGCACGGGTAACAGCTGGAACGGGAGACACTAAGGAACCATTTGCGAGGCAGACTGGGAAAGACTAACAACGCTCAGGCAAGGATCAGAAGGGCTGGGGCATTCTTAGGGTATGTTCACACGAGGGCGTCCGTAACGGCTGAAATTACGGGGATGTTTCAACCTGAAAACATCCCCGTAATTTCAGCCGTAACGGCATGTGCAGGCGCTTGAACACCGCGTCCATTACGGACGTAATTGGCGCTGCTATTCATTGGAGTCAATGAATAACTGCTCCAATTACGGCCAAAGAAGTGACAGGTCACTTCTTTGACGCGGGCGTCTATTTACACGCCGTCTTTTGACAGCGGCGCGTAAATTACGCCTCGTGTGAACAGACAAACGTCTGCCCATTGCTTTCAATGGGCAGATGTTTGTCAGCGCTATTGAGGCGCTATTTTCGGACGTAATTCGGGGCAAAAACGCCCGAATTACGTCCGTAAATAGGCCGTGTGAACATACCCTCATAGAGCAGGAAATCATGTGGGTTAATGATCATTGTTTTCATGTGCGCGCGCTGGCCCTTTAAGAGCGGGCGCGAGCGTGCGCGCGCACCCTACGGGACCCAGCCGGACGGAGCGGAAGTGAGCGCTGGCAACTCCTAGGAGGGAGACGGAGGCCAGCGCTCACAGATCCATGGCTGCGGGCGTCGGGAGGTGAGTGAACCCGCGGCCATGGGCGCTACAGTATTATTAACCCGTCCCCGGAAATAAGGGGCCAAACCCTGAAAAACAGCCCCAGACTATTACCCCTCCTACACCAGATGCTACAGTAGGCGCTATGCATCATCTCTCCAGAGTCTAGCGGCGGCGTTCTTTACAACACTCCCACCAATGCATGGCCTTGTGCATGATGTTATTAGGCTTGTGTGCAGCGCCTGTGGAAACCCATTTCATGAAGCTCCGGACGCACAGTTCTGGTGCTGGTTTCACCTCCAGAAGTAGTGTAGATTTCTGTAGGGAGTGATACAACTGAGGATAGGCGATTTTTACTCTCCACGCGCATCAGCATTTAGCATCCCCGCTCTGTGAGCTACGTGGTCTACAGCTTCGTGCCGGAGATGTTACTCTAAGATGCTTCCACTTCACAATAATACCGCTGTACAGGTAATAAAACAGGTAGTGGGTGCAGATCTAGCAGATAACACAGGTGACTGGGGCAGATTTAGCAGATAATAATAAAACAGGTAGCGGGTAAAGATCTAGCATATAATAACACAGGTGACTGGGGCAGATTTAGCAGATAATAATAAAACAGGTAGCGGGTAAAGATCTAGCAGATAATAACACTTAACAGGTGACCGGAGCAGATCTAGAAGATAATGATAGCACTTACAGGTGACCAGGGCAGTTATAGCAGATAATAATAACACATGCGACCAGGGCAGATGTAGCAGATAATTATAGCACTAACAGGTGACCGGAGCAGGTCTAGCAGATAATAATAACACTTAGGGTATGTTCACACGGCCTATTTACGGACGTAAATCGGGCGTTTTTCCCCCGAATTACGTCTGAAAATAGCGCCTCAATAGCGCTGACAAACATCTGCCCATTGAAAGCAATGGGCAGACGTTTGTCTGTTCACACGAGGCGTATATTTACGCGCCGCTGTCAAATGACGGCGCGCAAATAGACGCCCGCGTCAAAGAAGTGACCTGTCACTTCTTTGGCCGTAATTGGAGCCGCTATTCATTGACTCCAATGAATAGCAGCGCTAATTACGGCCGTAATGGACGCGGCGTTCAAGCGCCTGCACATGCCGGTACGGCTGAAATTACGGGGATGTTTTCAGGCTGAAACATCCCCGTAAATTCAGCCGTTACGGACCCCCGCCGTGTGAACATACCCTTACAGGTGTCCAGGGCAGATATAGCAGACTGACTGGGTGACTGGGGCACATCTAGCAGATTAGAAAATTCACCAACTGACTTGTGGTAAAGGGGGCATTCTATGACAGTCAGTGGCACGTGTAAAGTCACTGAGCTCTTCAGAACCACCCATACTGCTAGAAATGTTAGCCATGCAATCGCCATAGACTGTGTGCTTGATTTTATGCACATGATTGCAGAGGATGTGGCTGAAACATCTGGACTGAAAAATTAGGGGGGTGGGGGGGGGGTCCCATAACATTGGCCATATAGTGTATGTTCTGGACATATCTCAGGGAGACCAAGTGATTGATAATTATCACTTCTACCCAAAACCTATTACAAAGTGTGTAAATACAATAAGGTCATCCATCGCTCGCTGTGTGGAAGATCTACCAGGAATAAACCGAGCTCTCTGTGTGTGTGTGTGTGTGTGTGTGTGTGTGTGTGTGTGTATATATATATATATATATATATATATAATGTCCAGCAGATTACTTAGACTCCTCAGCCGCAGGTCCATGGGAGAGTAAAGGTCCTGATAGTTATAATTATTGATTGTCTGCGATGTTGGTAAATGGCTACGTTTATCAGAAGTGATTCGGCTCTTGCTCGGCTGATCAGTGTTTTATAACAGACGGTTCCGCTGCTGCTTTGTGTTGTCGGAACGCCGCTTGCTGCTGGGAAATGTTAATGGGGCTGCTCACTTCTGGACAATGTCTCCTAGATGAGAGGGCGTCACGGAGCTCATGTATCATCTCACGGTGTACGTCAGAGAATATAAAGGTGGCAAATTTATCAAGCCAAAAAAAGGGGCATGGCTAGGAACAATATTGCAACATATGTATCCTCTCACGATGCCCCCAAAATAGGTAATAGTTTGGACCTACTCGATACAAATGTATTATATCCCAGTAACGTTGACAGATGATCACCAATAATGTTTCATTGTTTTCATCTTCTTGAAAAAGTGTCTCAAAAATACCCAAACTAATCAGAACCATGAGAATATTTTCATACATAAAGAGGTCCCCATAGCAAAAAACAAAATGGCCCTGGTGCTGGTACACAAGACCCACCGTTGTTTGCCCCTTGCTCCCCATTACTTGTAGGGAATATGGGCAGTATCACCTTTTGGGTGGTTCTTTCCCCTTGCCATGCATGTGGACCTGCTGATCCTCACGGATCTGGCAGCTGAAACCTTAGTGATCAGCTGTCATCGCAGGTGAAGCTGCCAGTAGCCGCACATTTCTACTGCAGCGGCCGTTACAGGACATATATGGTATTACATGGCACTCATTCAAATGTATGGGCGACAATGTAATACATGCTTGCACAGAGTCCTCCAGAAAAGAAGTTGCCCTTTCAATGGTTCTACACTAGGACTCATAGAGGGGGTCCCAAGCAGGGGACCTCCTTTGCTATACTGTCCATGTGCCCTAATTGGACATCCCTTTTATTGTGGCTGGCTAACCGTGATTTATCCTTCATAGGTCACTCACAACAAATTTAATCAAATATGATCGAAACAAAAGGATTGGACAGATCTGTCAGGGCTCTATCCTCCATGGTCTAATATCTTAGGCCATGTTCAGAATGATGGGCTTCGTCCCCGGCGGTCCTTTTATTTTCTGTTCCATTCCTTGGCAGCCAGTATAATCGTATAGAAGTCTTGGCATAAAACAAATCTGGATGTAACCGCAGTACAAAATTAATTGGATAATGATTAATTAAATAATTTTTGCAGTATAGACTGAAAGTATAAAATTGTGTACTTGAGTACATGGGCTGTGTCTTATACCAGGCACAGCCCATGCACAAGGGGGCACTGTTTCTGGAAGAAAAAAAAAAAGTAAAGTTCCCCTTGAATCTCAGACTACCTCTATAACTCCTTTCTGCTCTGCGTTGTAATAGCATGGTGTGGGGAGCAGGTGTAACGGCTGCAGTCGCGGACCGCCGCCGTTCCTCAACTCTCGACGGACGCGACTGCAGACCTCTGGTATCCTGCAAGCGTCTCCCTCCTAGGAGATGCCAGCACACTGCCGTCCTGCCCTGCTTTGAACTCTAGGGTGAGCGCGCTCAAGAATGGCCTTAAAAGGCCAGTGCGCGCACATGTTTAATCTTCCCTGACCAAACCCCAGATCACCCTGGACTATAAGAAGGGCTCTGCCCTTCCACATCTTGCCTGAGCGTTGTTGTCTACCCATGTTCGTATTGCAAATGGTCCCTTAGTTGTTTCCTGCTCCGAGTGTTCCCGTATCCTGCTTCCTGTATCCTGTTGCCGTGTTTGTTTCCTGAGCCTAAGCCGTTAGTTGGAGTCGAGTGTTTCATCTGCCACGTCTGGTATCATCTGCCACATCTGGCATCCTCTACCACGTCAAGCTCCACCCGTGCCAAAGCCTCTGCTACTGTCTGGACTCTTAGGCTGGGTTCACATGAGCATGTTACGTCCGTAAAGGACGGAACGTATTTCGGCCGCAAGTCCCGGACCGAACACACTGCAGGGAGCCGGGCTCCTAGCATCATAGTTATGTACGACCCTAGGAGTCCCTGCCTCTCCGTGGAACTACTGTCCCGTACTGAAAACATGATTACAGTAAGGGACAGTTGTCCTGCAGCGAGGCAGGGACTCCTAGCGTCGTACATAACTATGATGCTAGGAGCCCGGCTCCCTGCAGTGTGTTCGGTCTGGGACTTGCAGCCGAAATACGTTCCGTCCTTTACGGACCGAACAGGCTCGTGTGAATCCAGCCTTACAGGTACTCTTGTGCTAAGACTTGGCATAGACTTTATATAGACTGTTGTTTGGCAAGCTTCTACTCCACTACGGCGGAGCGGCCTAGTGGGTCCACATACCCCTAGATCATAACAGCAGGTAGTTCATGCACCACACCGTGCTATTACGACACGGGGATGGTGTGGGCGCAGGATCGCGGCACCTAAGTGGATTTACGGAAGGAATGGCCTCCCACTGTAAGCCCATCGGTGCCCCTACAAGGCGGGCTTGCGGAGTGCCGATGGGTTGCCATGGCAGACGGGGCTTTGACAATGGCCCTGAGTACTGCCAAGTCCCAGAGTGTAACACCGATAGGCACAATACACGGCAATACAGAGGTATTGTAGTCTATTATCTTAGTGATCAAAGGATTTCAGGGTCCTGTCTCTTACTGGGACTAAAAAACCACAAAAGTTTATAGTAAAATGAGAAAAAAAGCCTATTTTAAAAAATAAAATAAAAACATGTTTATTTTAAAAATGTTTTATTTTGAAAAAATAAATAAATGTAAAAAAAATGACACATAATTGGTATCGCCGCATCCATAACAAGTTACTTATCCCGTGCGATGATTGGCGTAAAAAAAAAAACATTATTTCAGAATGCGGAGATAAAGACAAAAAAAAATCACTGCATCCATAAGGGGTTAATGTTTCTACAGTGACAACCTCATGTAGGAATACCTGGGATTACCCTTTAAAATTAAAACTGAAACTAAACATGCCCATCCCCCACCAATTATCGGATGACTTCCCCGCATGTAAAGTAATGTACGTTTAAGCTCATGTGACGTGAATTTACATTTATCGTCCAGGAATTGAGAGCCTGAAATTCCGGTAGTAAGGTCATCTGAACCTGTCTAACGAGACGCCGGCATGTGCTGCTGGTTAATTAGGGATAATTACCACGAGATTATATAAATATAGAAATATCTGTGTAAATATTTATACATACACATCCAGAAGCAGGGACCCCCCCCCCCCCCCATATGACATCCATATACCCTACTAGGACATATGGAAATGGGCTGTCTTCATGAGGGAACGGCCTTCTATGAAGTTCCACAAAGACCATATTGGATGCGTACAGTTCAATATGTTATGGCGGCCAAATTGATTACCAACCAGGTTTCCCGGAAAGAAATGTTTGAATTTATTTAAAGGGGCTTTCTAGTTTATATTTCCCCTATTAGAGAATTATGAGTGTAAATAAAGGGGGGATGCCCAATTCAGGATCTTCAGCTATAAGTCAGAGCAAGGGCCACAAATCGCATCTCCCGCTCTGGAGGACCCGCCACGTTATATGGAAAGCCCGTTGATTTTAATGAGAACTGTGTAATGCTTCATTTGCCCTGTGGCGGCGCTGCAGGAGAATTCAACACTTGCCACCGCAGATCTAACGAACTGCATTGTTGAAAGCAGAGAACCCCTCTAACCACTTGACAGGGGAAACCTCACAAGAGTTATATGTGAATGGGAAATGCCCTGTAATCATTGCGAGCCCCCCCCCCCCCCTGCTAAATTCTCCTGACCTCATTCTACAACATTGGCCTTTTTCATTGACCGATCCGTCTTGTTTCTTAATGTCCCACATGTTCTTCCTACATATTAACATTCTTAGAAGGTTTGTGACACCCGGCAGTCACCCCGGGCTGGGAGGGGAGAATTCAACTCAGGTGATGGAAAATTAAAATCCTGGCCTCTCCCTTGCTGCAGCGTATTTCGGGCGAGGTGCGGAGGAGGGTGTGACAGTGTACATAATAAACAGGACATCTTCAGTTATTATCGTTCCTATTTTATAAGGTCGAACTTGACGGACGTGCTTTTTTAACCTTTGTAAATCTGCAGCACATTCTATAGCACAATTCAGCCTGTAGATTCCTTGTACGCCTATAGCGATCTCTTTTGTTCTAGGAATAGTATAATAAAATAACTAAAAATGCTTAGGCCTCATGTACACGACCGTATTTTCATCCATCCGTAAATACGTATCCATAGTCATCCGCAAATGCGGTCCGTAGTGCATCCATATATACGGATCCGCAAAAAGAAGACCACTAATGATGTGCAACATCTGCAAACCTGGCGTTGCCTAGCAATGCTTCCGTAATTACGGACGGCTACGGGTGCACATCCATAGTCGCCCGTAATTACGGAAGCCCCCATAGACCTCTATGGGGAGTCCGTGACGTAATTACGGACAAGAATAGAACATGTTCTATATTTTATGGATAATTTCTACGGAACGGACACCCATCTGTAAAAATACGGAAAGGTGTCCGTAGCCCATAGAAAAGAATGTGTCCGTAATCACGGATGAAAAATACAGTCGTGCGCATGGGGCCTTATTCTGTACCGGCCACTTACTAGATCATGGATAACCCCTTTAACAGCACACGCTTGGAATTGTTTCCCATACAGCTCATTCTATCATGTAGGATATGTCTATAGAGGGCTACTATAGGGTCCACCCTGTACAGACAGCACATCCTCCATTGACAGTAGTCATGTCTAAAAAAAAAAAAAAAAAAAAAAAGACATCCAAGGCCTGTCACACATTACGGCCATATTACAGTTCTTGGTTGTACGGATTTATAATAAAGGCCCCATAGAATGTCATCGTCCTCCACGTACCTCAAGTACCTTCCAAAAAAAATAAAATTATAATGAATTCCGTATATATATATAAAAAAAAACTGTGGCATGTTACATTGCGTTGCTTTTTTGGGAGAATACGAAACGATCCTTTTCTGGACTTATAAGGACTATACGTGCCGCTATACAAGGAGCTCAGCCATGTGTTTACTATGAACATTTTAAGGGGTTGTCTCAACAAAGAAGCTACCCGACCCGGTAGTTACCTGAGGGTCCAATGTGGGCCGTGTAAACGAGCGCTGATAATTGAGACCGCTTGTTGATTGGCGCTCGTTTGCTCCTTTGCATGCATGGGGACGAGCTGTTATTACTACGATCGTTCGTATCCCATACATTTCTATCAGATCGGCAGCACATCTCCTTCTTTACACACGGAGAATCGCTGTCGACAACGATAATATTTTCGGCTGCATAAACTATGCGCTCGTTTGCCCGATAATTGGCCCATGTAAAAGGGCTTTGACTCAATTCCAGTTTATGAAAGCCGATACCGCCAGGGGAAGTAGCGGCCTACCACAGCAGTCACTACAGGGGAAATTTAGTATTACATGGCCACTAGACCGGCATTGGCAGAGCCGCTCTTTGTTAGCACCACCCAGATCTGGCTAATAGAAGGGGTCCTAAGAGGGGGATCCCCTTCTATGGCATCCATATAAACTAATAGGACATACGGGCCATCAAGTTCAACCGGGAGAGGACTACAAGGAGGGGTACATCTTGGAACGGTGTGGCCCCTATTGATCCAGAGGATGGTAAAAACACCCATAAGGCTTCGTTCACATCTGAATAGCGCAGTCGACTATGGTATTCATTCCGTCAAAATGACGGAGCTCATGCACAACTGAGACAAACGGAAATCAATGGCACCATATGTTTCCGTTTGTTTCAGTCCGTGTCCAGTTCTGACGGGAAGCTCAGATGGAACGTCAAAACGGGACCCTGACGCAGAACGGGCCCCTGACATAGATGTGAACGGAGCCTTAGGCCTCATTCACACGGCAGGGTTTCCCGGCCGGGTGCCGGCCGTTCATAAATCGGCCGGCACCCGGCTGCATTAGGAATAATAGACCCCTAATGGGGCTATTCACACGACCGATTTTTTGACGGCCGGGAAATCCGGCCGTCAAAAAATAGGACATGCTCTATCTTCGCCCGGGTACCCGGCTCCCATAGAAGTCTATGGGGCCGGGTATTACACGGCATCACCGGAATGTGTTCCGAGTGATGGCCGGGTTTCCCGGCGCTTGCGCTCTATCTCCTCCTCCTCACAGCGCAGAGTGCATGTGAGGATGAGGAGTTGATGCCATTCTGACGAATGGCATCGCTGTACACTGTGTGGCAGGGCCGGGATGTAGAGCAGGTGGAGGGAGCGCTGCGCTGGCTCCCTTCCCCTGCTTGAAAAGCACCCTGGCCCGGCGGCACCTTCAATGGCGCCGCTAGCAGCTGCAGCTGCTGCTGCGGCTGCTACTACCGTAGCGACGCCACTATAGCAGAGCGGGGAGGTATCTCCCCGCTCTGCTATGTGCTAGCCGCACTTTAGCTCCTTGAAGGAGCGGAATCCCCGTGTTTTCGGGGATTCCGCTCCTGGACAGAGCGCTTGATGTCTCTGTCCATATCTGGGCAGTGACATCAGGGGAAACTCCTGAAGCGGAATCCCCGAACACATGGGGATTCCCCTTCAGGAGTTGCCGCTGATGTCACTGTCCGGATCTGCCCGGCCCGGCACGGATGCAAAACTTTATGCAAACCGGCCGGGCAGAATGGCCGATTTTACCGGCCGGCACTCGGGCTCGGGAACGACCCGTTCGTATGAATCCCGCCTAAGACATGAGCAAATCTGCTCTAAAAGGGGAAAACTTCCTTTCTGACCCCAAGTGTTGTGACAACTGTGCTGGTGAGAACAGAGGCCAACATCAGGAAGAATCTAAAAATTGAAACCTTAAAACTGATTTTTCCAGTCACAAATTCCATCATGAGCCAAAACTGGTGGTCAATGAACTGATGTGTGTGTTATCTCCAACACTTCACAATCTGTATACAAATTCCAGACATGTCCCAACCTGTTCTCTCCTTTCTATTTATAAATTCTTTTTCCTTGAAGATTCTTATTTACAAATACAGTCAATGAGGAAAGAAACAAAAAAGCCCAAAGCAACAACCTATTCATGTGATACAATGTTTCATAACAATCCCTGGATATTTTATTCACTGACTTGCTACATTGTAGCGGAATAGGCAACGTATTTACACTCAAACTCAGGGACTGTCTAGTAATCCCAGGCCGGATTCTGAGCCCTGGTATTTAAAGAGGCTCTGTCACCAGATTCTCAAATCCCTATCTCCTATTGCATGTGATCGGCGCTGCAATGTAGAGAACAGTAGAGAACAGTAACGTTTTGTTTTTTTAAAATGAGGTTTGAAATGGACAACTGGGCGTTTTTTTTTTCGTTATGTCCAACAGGGCGTGTATTGTGTTTTTAACTGGGCGTATTTATGTGTATGATGCTGACCAATCAGTGACCAGTCAGCGTCATACACTCCTCTCCATTTATTTACACAGCAGCGATGTGCAGCCGCATACACAGAGATTAACGTTAATCAAGTGTCCTGATAATGAATACACATGACCATCCAGCCTGGACGTCATGTGTATTCAGAATCCTGACACTTCTGACTCTATTCTTTGAGATTTCTAGCACGGGAAACGAAATCTCGCGAGATTTCGGAGATAAACGAGATTTCGTTTCCCTTGCTAGAAATCTCAAAGAAAAGAGTCAGAAGTGTCAGGATTGTGAATACACATGACGTCCAGGCTGGATTTCATGTGTATTCATTATCAGGACACTTGATTAACGTTAATCTCTGTGTATGCGGCTGCACATCGCTGCTGTGTAAATCAATGGAGAGGAGTGTATGATGCTGACTGGTCACTGATTGGTCAGCGTCATACACGTAAACACGCCCAGTTAAAAACACAATACACGCCCAGTTGGACATAACGAAAAAAAAAAACGCCCAGTTGTCCATTTCAAACCTCATTTGCATATGTATAATATAGCTCATAACTTGGCCAAAAATGAAAGTTTTTAAAAAAATGAAAAAGTTACTGTTCTCTACATTGCAGCGCCGATCACATGCAATAGGAGATAGGGGTTTCAGAATCTGGTGACAGAGCCTCTTGAAGGGTAGAGACATTTCTTTTGCGCACTCGTTGGGAACTTTTAGACGCTCCCTTAGTTCTATTGCAAAGAATTACACCAGCCCTGTCTATAGAGATCATGTGACTCTGTCACCCAACAGCAGCCTGAGCTAGGATGGGCCGCCGTGGGCTCACTTCTGGGAAGTGGGGGCATTAACATCTTAGTAGTGACGTAGTAAAGAGGGAAGACATTAGAGCCTCACACCTACAATCTCCTGAGACGAACCGCAGCCTGCGCCCCGTAACCATTATAAACAGATAATAGATCACAAAGTATTAACCCCGACAAGCCCTTTGTTATTATTTCATACTGGATGTTTATTCTCCTTTACGCCGGGTTTATATAAAGAAGCACGGACACCGATAAGCACGAATCTAATTGTATTATCTCATCTACAAACACAAATCCTCCCATTATTATCTAGAGTTTATCAATTACATCTGACTTCTCTCCAGGCTCCTCCCTCTTATTAAGGCCCCTCCCTCCTATTAAGGCTCCTCCCATGCACTGGTGGTTTAGTTACTTGTAGTTTATTATCATTTTAACTTTACTGTGATGGAAATTAGTTCTCTATGTATCGACCTCCTACTGAGCGGGTGCTTATACATAGCAGTTAATGTGAACAAGCAGAGCTGCAGTGTAAAGAATGGGGAGAAACAAAAGCAGGAGTCTGAGCTTCTGAAGGAGGTCGATTTTAGACTACTTTAGGGATGATATTTCTAAACTCAGTGCAGGTTTGCTGCATTGTGCATTGCCGGGTCTAAGGTAGTCTGAAATCTTCCTCCTTCAGAAGCTCAGACTCCTGCTTTGTTTCTCCCCATTCTTTAGGCTGGGTTCACACGAGCACATTAACGTCCGTAATGGACGGACGTATTTCGGGCGGAAGTCCTGGACCGAACTCAGTGCAGGGAGCCGAGCTCCTAGCATCATAGTTATGTATGATGCTAGGAGTCCCTGCCTCTCCGTGGAACTACTGTCCCGTACTGAAAACATGATTACAGTACGGGACAGTTGTCCTGCAGAGAGGCAGGGACTCCTAGCGTCGTACATAACTATGATGCTAGGAGCTCGGCTCCCTGCACGGAGTTCGGTCCGGGACTTCCGCCCGAAATACGTCCGTCCATTACGGACGTTAATGTGCTCGTGTGAACCCATCCTAAGGGTATGTTCACACGAGGGCGTCCGTAACGGCTGAAATGACGGGGATGTTTCCGCCTGAAAACATCCCCGTAATTTCAGCCGTAACGGCATGTACAGGCGATTGAACGCCGCGTCCATTACGGACGTAATTGGCGCTGCTATTCATTGGAGTCAATGAATAACGGCTCCAATTATGCCCAAAGAAGTGACAGGTCACTTCTTTGATGCGGGCGTCTATTTACGCGCCATCATTTGACAGCGGCGCGTAAATTACGCCTCGTGTGAACAGACAAACGTCTGCCCATTGCTTTCAATGGGCAGATGTTTGTCAACGCTATTGAGGCGCTATTTTCGGACGTAATTCGGGGCAAAAACGCCCGAATTACGTCCGTAATTAGTGCGTGTGAACATACCCTTACACTGCAGCTCTGCTTGTTTATATTAACTGCTATGTATAAGCACAAGCTCAGTAGGATGTCAGCACATAGTGATTATCCATCACAGCAAAGTTAAAATGATTATAAATTACAAGTAATTAAACCACCAGTGCATGGGAGGAGCCTTAATAAGAGGGAGGCGCCTTAATAAGAGGGAGGAGCTGGGAGAGTGGCTTCAAGGAGGTTAAGAAGTCAGAGCTCAGGGTAATTTAACCCCCTTTCCCAGTGCAGTTCCCTAGGGGGAGTGTAAACTTTGAAAATTTGGTCCTTCTTGGAGAAAAGGTAAGGGAGAAAGCGTGCCCCTGAACCAGTCTCCATTATCTAGCCCCCTGTCCCCCTATATATGACCCCACTTATACAATGTATTAGGTCGCCTAAGCAGAACATATATGGCCAACTTTTAGAGATATCTCTGTCTGGTCGCTTAGTGCTCGTCAACACGGACAGTTTTCCACGCTTAGTGTGCAGTCGACTATCTGAGGTCAGGTAACACATATGTGCAGTATATACTGTGACGTGACTAGGAGCAGTCACACTATGGCACTATGACAACTTGTTGCCATTACCAAGTGCTGAAGGGTAATTACTTAAATCATTGTAAAGGGTTATTGGAGTCTTTCTTGAAAAGACATCTCATGTTATATCAGATTGATAGGAGGTGAGTAATTGATCCATGGGTTTATTCTGTCAGGAATCGAGAGCTGAGAGCTAACTTTTTATTAAATTTGTAGCTGGCCCTTTAAGACTTCTGCATTACAGCGCATCCACTGATTGGAGTGAGAACATAATACACAGCCCCATTATTATGACCTCCTTACTTTCTATGTCGGCAGCGCGCAGCCCATGAAGGACGTGATGTGTCGTGGGTATATAAGGTGTGCGGTCGGCTCTCTGATCACAGATCACTCGTTGTCGTGGGTAAAAGGGCGATTTATCAGAGTTGCAGAGGGCTGATTATTAGCTTTCGGGCCATGGGTGTCGATATTTCTCACACAGCGGAGTTTGTGAACAGTTCGCGTGCTGCTGTGGTGACAGTGTATCGTGAGTGGACAAATGGCGCCATTGAGAATAACAGGCGTGGAAAATGCGGACACCAGGTACCATTGATGTGAGAGGTGAACGTCGGCTACGAAGGTGCGCGAGGGCCGAACTAGACGCTACAGTGGAGCAGCTCACCGGGAAAAGCAACCAGGCGGCTACCAGACGTGTGTCTAACACAACAGTTCAGCGAACCCGACTGCATATGGGGCTCCGAAGCAGATGGACGGTCACTGCTCCAATGTAACAAAGGGGCAGCGGAACAAAACGCTTTAATTTGCACGGCAGTATCGGAATTGGACCGCTGGTGATTGGCAGAGGGTTGTCTTCTCCGATGAGTCACAGTTTCTGCTTCATTGAACGGATGGACGTCGGCGTGTCAGGCGAGAAACATCAGAGAACAAACACCTGGCGACCATTGCTGGAGAACACGAGCCGGTGGCGGCAGCGTTATGGTCGGGGGATGTTCTCATGGCATTCTCTGGGCCACTCATACATGTGGACGGCTCTGAACCGATTTGGGTATGAATCCATCGTTGCAGATCACGTCCCCCCATACATGCTGACTGTCTTCCCTGGGGCAGATGGAATCTTCCAGACAATGCGACACGTCACACGGCTAGAAATGTCCGACGGTGATTGGAAGAACAAGACCTCCAAGTACTTGCCCGGCCCCCTAATTCACCAGACCTGAACCCAATTGAGAATCTGTGGGACCTCGATCGTCTTTTTCTCCCCCACGCACCCTCCAGCAAATGTGGGATGCACTGCAGTCACCATGGTGCCAGATACCGGAGACCACCAACCAGCACCTTATTGACCCACTCACAGCCCGTCTAGCGCTGTCCACACTGCACATGGCGGTGACTCTGGATATTAGCTGATGCTCAGAATAATGGGACTCCACTGTGTATATTAATAACTTTATATTAAAGGTGTGACTGGCCCTTTAAGACTTCTGCATTGCAGCGCATACACTGATTGGAGTGGGAACATGATGATAAAGCAGAAGTGTTTATATATAGTTTTTTTCTTTGTGGGTGAATTTTCCCATATGCGTTCCCCAATCTGTGTTTATTCTGGCCTTTCCTAGAGAACAGAAGGTGTGTCCGTCCCGGCTGGCTTGGAATACCCCCCCCCCCCCCCCCCCATGTCCAGTCCGCGGCAGTCACAGGAATATCACCAGAAGCAGCTGGGCCAAACAAAACAGACCGGGACAACAAGCTAAGACGATGAGCGAGCCAAGAATCGCCGGTGTCACATGACTCGCGCTCAGGAGGAACAGTTGGGTTTGTAGTCTGCGCAATGATAGAATCCAAGACTTCACTGCCAGACCAGCTCAACTGTCCCTTCACGTAACGGAGGAACGGCCTTGTTCACACAATGCAGATTTGATTCCGATTTTGCATGTATTTTTTAAGCCAATACCAGGAATGGAACCGAAAGAGAAAAAATATATAAAAGGAGGCCAAATATGTCAGCTCTCCTGTATCCAATTCTGGTATTAGCTTAAAAAAAAAATGCATGCAAAATCTGCAGCAAATCTGCATTGTGTGAACAAGGCGGAAGGATGAAGTGACTATCTGCCTGTCCTGCTCCGCTCTGATAAGGTCACTCCATAGACGTGGAGACTTAGAATTGATCAAAGTAAAGACGACCATCAACATGCACTGCCCCGGAAGACCCCTGGGTACAGTCTATGCCAGGGATCCTCCAGGACCGCACATGTCGATGGTCATCTTTACTTTGATCAATTCTAAAGGGGGTTTTACACTGGGCGATTATGGGGCAGATAATTAGTTGATATAACGCTCGTTTCTAGATCATCTGCTGGTCGTATCGTTTTAAATAAGTAAAATATTATCGTTACCGGCAGCTCATCTTGGTGTGTAAACAGGGAGACGCGCTGCCGACATGATAATAATGGATGGGGGCGAGCGATCGGAGTAACGACCGCTCGTCCCCATCCATAGCTCCGTGTGACAGGCGCAAACGAACACCGATCAACCATGTCTCGTTGATCGGCGCTCGCTGCACCGGCCGATTATCATCCGGTGTAAAAGGGGCTCAAGTCTCTGGAGTGACCTTATCAGAGCAGGACTGGCCGATAGTCACATCATCCAGGCCTCATTCCGCCGCTTTCTATTCATTTTACTATAACTAGAGTGAGTCATTTTGGGGACCCTTCGGCCTTGTTCACACAATGCAGATTTTGCACATTCTTTGTGACTAATGGGCACTAACTTCTGCGGAGTTCATTGGCTAATTGGGTAAACGGGGGGGATGGACAGTTTCCCGGTCTCCGCACCCTTTGTATTTTTTTTACTATTACTGCAGTTTTTACGATTTTCTACTGATAACTTCTAAAGATCAGCGCTACATACCCATGTCCAGCACGGACACTTGAAAGTACATTAAAAAGAGTTGACCTATTAGGACAACCCCTTACTATATGCCCCATTAGTCATACGAACCCCACTGTTAGCCCGGAGCGGAGAGCTGCTCCCGCTTTGGAGGACTCATTCCTTTGGATGGGTACATTAAAACTAACATACGGTAGAATCCATAAATAGAACTAGCCAGGTATATCGGGCCACTGAGGGATCGGGAAAATGTGTGACAACCCCTGTGGGAGCCATGTCAATTGTCACGAAAGACCAGATCCGGCATAGGGAACTGCCCCATAAATAATGACTATCCGACAGACCGAGCCTTATCCCTAATATTGGTAGGTTCCTCACTTCTGCCCTCAGTTCCTAGTTTATTTATTCGTTTATATTATCCAAATCTACATTTATGGCCCCCTCCTTGTCTTGACCTAAACGTTGACCCCTAGATCTATCCAGACATGAGCCCCGGAGACTGTATGTCCGAGTAAACCATTGGAGAATTGTTTTCCCTGGACAGATCACTAGTGTATATATAGTATTAGCTCGTAGCCACCTTTGTCAAGGAATCCATCCCCAATTGGTTACACATGGGGGGGGGGGCCTACTTAATATGCAAATTGTTCAAAATTGGACAATTCCTTTTAAATTGTTATATCTGCAATGGGTGGGAACTAGAATAGTGATACGTATAAGAAGCCTAGATAGTTGTTAAGGGACCAACTGAAGTTTAGGTCCCATCTTTCCTCATGTTTAGTGTAAATCTGCACAGGGACCCCCGACACCCCCCCCCCCCTCTCCACAGGTGCCACAATAGTACAAAAAATGGAGATGAGACAAACCTATTGGCACTAAAGGAAGGAAGAGGGTAAACAAGTAGTATTGTCTCTGGATTCTGAACATACACCAGGAGGGGTCCATTTTAAATATTTCAATACCCCCCTAACGTCTATGTGGGTCCCCATTCTGACATACCCCATACATTGTAAAACAAAAGAAATATTATAAATGGGGTTCAGTGTGGGGGCAGAAGGCATTACTTGTAAGAGCACGAACAGATATAATGTCAAAGTGCCACCCACACATCTATTCCCATGTATTTTTCACCGTCAAATTATCAAATGCCAACATCTTTCAATTGGTTTATAGCTGTAGAGTTCAGGAGAATTCCTCACGGCTATGCTTAACAAATACGCATTCTGTTTAATTAGCTTTATGTCACGCCAGTAAGTAGCAATGCTTAATACATGAACAAATCCGAGCCATGCAGAATATTCAGCACGCAGGTCATCTAATAAAATGTACCACATTAAATATTAACGGCAGCATCAGATTATTGAATTTGCTAATGGACTCTTACCAAAGTGGCCCAAATGTTGTAACATTTACAAATCTGTAGTAGTAGTGTATCTATTCACTGACATAATGTCCTGCTGCGAATACTGGAATATCATCATTGTTTGCATCTGCAGGTCTTTATTTCGCTGGAACTTCCCCCATATTACATATATCCCCTATTATTTTATAGTAGTATACTAATATGACTACTATAATACTGCCCCTATATACAAGAATATAACTACTATAATACTGCTCCAATATACAAGAATATAACTACTATAATACTGCCCCCTATATACAAGAATATAACTACTATAATACTGCCCCTATATACAAGAATATAACTACTGTAATACTGCTCCTATATACAAGAATATAACTACTATAATACTGCCCCCTATATACAAGAATATAACTACTATAATACTGCCCCCTATATAGAAGAATATAACTACTATAATACTGCCTCCTATATACAAGAATATAACTACTATAATACTGCCCCTATATACAAGAATATAACTACTATAATACTGCCCCTATATACAAGAATATAACTACTATAATACTGCCCCTATATACAAGAATATAACTACTATAATACTGCTCCTACATACAAGAATATAACTACTATAATACTGCCTCTATATACAAGAATATAACTACTACAATACTGCTCCTATATACAAGAATATAACTACTATAATACTGCTCCTATATACAAGAATATAACTACTATAATACTGCCCCTATATACAAGAATATAACTACTATAATACTGCCCCCTATATACAAGAATATAACTACTATAATACTGCTCCTATATACAAGAATATAACTACTATAATACTGCCCCTATACAAGAATATAACTACTATAATACTGCCCCTATATACAAGAATATAACTACTATAATACTGCCCCCTATATACAAGAATATAACTACTATAATACTGCTCCTATATACAAGAATATAACTACTATAATACTGCCCCTATACAAGAATATAACTACTATAATACTGCCCCCTATATACAAGAATATAACTACTATAATACTGCTCCTATATACAAGAATATAACTATTATAATACTGCCCCTATATACAAGAATATAACTACTATAATACTGCCCCCTATATACAAGAATATAACTACTATAATACTACTCCTATATACAAGAATATAACTACTATAATACTACCCTTATATACAAGAATATAACTACTATAATACTGCCCCCTATATACAAGAATATAACTACTATAATACTGCCCCCTATATACAAGAATATAACTACTATAATACTGCCCCCTATATACAAGAATATAACTACTATAATACTGCCCCCTATATACAAGAATATAACTACTAATACTGCCCCTATATACAAGAATATAACTACTATAATACTGCCCCCTATATACAAGAATATAACTACTATAATACTGCCCCCTATATACAAGAATATAACTACTATAATACTGCCCCTATATACAAGAATATAATTACTATAATACTGCCCCTATATACAACAATATAACTACTATAATACTGCTCCTATATACAAGAATATAACTACTATAATACTGCCCCCTATATACAAGAATATAACTACTATAATACTGCCCCTATATACAAGAATATAACTACTATAATACTGCTCACTATATACAAGAATATAACTACTATAATACTGCCCCCTATATACAAGAATATAACTGCTATAATACTGCCCCCTATATACAAGAATATAACTACTATAATACTGCTCCTATATACAAGACTCTAACTACTATAATATCCCCCCTATATACAAGAATATAACTACTATATGACTGCCTCCTATATACAAGAATATAACTACTATAATACTGCCCCTATATACAAGAATATAACTACTATAATACTGCCCCTATATACAAGAATAACTACTATAATACTGCCTCCTATGAACAAGAATATAACTACTATAATACTGCTCCTATATACAAGAATATTACTACTATAATACTGCTCCTATATACAAGAATATAACTACTATAATACTGCCTCCTATATACAAGAATATTACTACTATAATACTTCCCCTATATACAGGAATATAACTACTATAATACTGCTCCTATATACAAGAATATAACTACTATAATACTGCCCCTATATACAAGAATATAACTACTATAATACTGCTCCTATATACAAGAATATAACTACTATAATACTGCCCCTATATACAAGAATATAACTACTATAATACTGCCCCCTATATACAAGAATATAACTACTATAATACTGCCCCCTATATACAAGAATATAACTACTATAATACTGCTTCCTATATACAAGAATATAACTACTATAATACTGCTCCTATATACAAGAATATAACTACTATAATACTGCCCCTATATACAAGAATACAACTACTATAATACTGCATTTATGAAGTGCCGTTGGAATTACTGTTCAGAGGAATTTTCTGGGTAAAACTTATAGACGATTTTATGTCCAGTGTAGTGCCTGAGGGGGTGGTGGATGGCATAGAGTTTCAGAGAACATGATAGAGAGAATCCCAGTGTCATGCTCCACCCCCTCAGGTTCTGTACTAAAAGGGAACACAAATCACAACATTCCAGGTGCTCCTCCTTCTTCTCCGTGTTATTATTAATCATAGTCGTTTTTATAGTAGAGTTATATGAGTGCAGGGAAGGGTTTGTCCTTTTGGAGATGGACATTTGGGAAGTATGTCCTTACTGGAGATTAGATGGTCGGGTCCTGCCAAGGGATGTGAGTCGTTTGCTGCCCATTCGTCTCGACGGTGTGAAATGTTTGCTTTGGGAACAGTGTGTGTCGGTACATAGTGGCTGTCCCATGCAGGAGACAAGGTCACAAATTCTTAGGCACCGGCATCATCCTGACCCTAAAAGGTGCCACGTGGAGATGAGCCAATCTGTAAAAATATTCTTTACCGGTGCTGATGGGTGGATTATCTATTGCGGAGCCATAACTCTCCCAAATAAGACAATGGAGGCTGAAATATGAATCCCTACTTTACCATTTTAGCCTCCTTTCTCATATATGGTTGATATAAGGCTCTGCAATAGGAAACCAAGACTCGTTAATCTTACAACCATTATTACAACATTATAAGACGTGCGTGGATAGGAAATTGTCATAACCAGCCAAAAGAATAGACTAGAATATCTAGCAGCCTCCAAATAGGACGTGTACATAATGGAGGCAACAAATGGGCAAAATTATCTCCCCATAGACATATGTCCCACTTCAGCCCCACCCCGAAATACTTTACCCCATCATAAGTACCCATGGCATACCACTAAATATAAATAATACAGCCTTCACATGACCAATCCTACTATTTACACCACATAAGCCCCCATGACAACCGCAAAACCCCTAATAACAGTCACTATGTTTCCAATGACCGCAGCAATGCCCACATTCACAGCCACAAAGCCACTTTCCCAATGACCGTCACAATGCCCCCAATGACAGCCACAATGCCTCCAATGACTGCCACAATGCCCCCAATGATAGCCACAATGGCCCCATGACCGCCACAATGCCCCCATAACTACCACAATGCACCCCAATGACAGGCACAATGCTCCTATAACATCCACAATGCCTCCAATGACAGCCACAATGCCCCCATAACTACCAAATGCCCCCCAATGACAGCCACAATGCCCCCCCATGACATCCACAATGCCCCCCAATGACATCCACAATGCCCCCAAAGACAGTCACAATGACCCCATGACAGCCACAATGCCACCATAACTACCACAATGTCCCCCAATGACAGGCACAATGCTCCAATAACAGCCACGATGCCTCCAATGACAGCCACAATGCCCCCAAAGAAAGAATGCCCTTCCTTAGAGACAGGGAAGCAGATGGGACTTTATATTTGTGGCTGCTCCCCAGCTGGTTTTCAATGGTGTCCAAGGGACAAGTGGCGATATCTGAGGCATGGGGCAAAAAACCTGGGGCACATACCCCTGATGCCTGGGCCTAAGGATGTCACTGGCAATGGTCAATGTACTTCTATGTTACAATATTGTTATTATTGTTCTACTTTATGTGGGTGATAGTCACTTTTTGTTGTTACGTCACCGCTATTGCCCGGCAATGCTGTTTTTTGGTTCGTATGGAATTGCCAGCGATGAGTCGTCTTCTTTGTTGAGTACAGTAGTATTGTGCAGAGGAATGAAGGCCCCATTGTAAGTGCCACCGCTGAGAAGCTGTTGTGAGAGTCATCATTGCCGCCAAAGTAGATTTCAGCAGATTAGAAAAGCGGCTTCTTTGTGTCCTACATAGAGGACTGTGTGCAAGCAGCTAAAAGTAAAATGCGGGTCACTGATGGGTCACTTGTGGCTGAAGGAGGTTTAATTTAGTAGTACATTGTAACGTGCCAAATGTCTGCCTGGTGACCTGTGCCCCCTGCGACTGAGCCGCCACAAGGAGTAGACACGGAGGGTCCCAGCAATTAGGAGATAGAACAATATTTCATTTTTGTTGCTTTACTCTTGAAGGTTTTTACTTATGCAGTAAATAATGGAGGCGGCAAAAGGCAGTAAATCATGGCGGCGAAGAAGCGGTTTGTCAGGGGCAACCTGCGCCATCAATTCAGTCCTTCATATATTATTTAGTGAAAAATCTGTAATAAACAGTATAAAGCATTATTATGCTATTGCCCTCAATCCACTGCAAAATTGCACAATTAAAGTGACGACTGATCAGTCATGTGTCTAATGTCCGTTTTTACTCTCGTACCTGTGTCCAATTTTACACTTGGATGAACGTAGGGAGAGAACATGGGAAGTTTAAGAAAGTGTTTACATGAAACTTTTTGTATGCAGTTTTGACGCATTTTCGTAAGGCTGTGTTCACACAGGGCGGATACGCTACGTAAAAGCACACAGCGTATCTGCCCTGGTAATAGCAGGGTATTCTGAATGAAAAACCATGGAGACGCATCCCTCCAACATCCTGCAGCCCTGGGATGACATTTCATCCCATGTGACCGCTGCAGCTTGTGATTGGCTGCAGCAGTCACATGAGATGAAACGTCATCCCAGGAGGCCGGCCTGGACGAAGAAACACAGAATTCTGGGAAAGAATTTGGCTATTTTTTTCTGAGTTTTTTTGCGGCGGAATCACTATTTTTATGCCGCAAAAAACGCAACATCTGCAATTTGTTGCCAATTTTACCTCCCCGTGGAATTCAATGGGGAAAATACGCAACAAAAAAGCAGCGATTACAAAAATACAATGGACAGGCTGCGGAATAAAAAGAACGCACCGCAGGTCAATTTCTTAGCGTTTTTTCCGCTCATCATTTACGCAGCATGTGGAGGAGATTTGTTCAAATCTCATCCACTCTGCCGCTACTGGATTATGCTGTTGATTTTCCGCAATGACATCCCTTGCGAAAAACCGCAGTAGTTACGCTAGGTGTAAATTTACCCTAATTGCGTTGACTATAGTAAGAAAACCCCAGGATATAGGGGGCAGGGTATATAATATGATCGCTATGTTTGGAGCTACTGAAGGACCTGTAATCCATCTGTTTCTTCCGTGTGCAATAGAAGAAGCTTCACTAGAGCCCTGCCGGGTCCTTGCATACAGTCCAGAACCAAGGAACTGCTAAACTGTGACAGGAGAATGACCATCACAAAGGACGGGGGATAACCAGGTCTATTGTAGTGGACTGAGCGACCAAGTAGCCCCTCCACCAAGATCTTCACTATGATAAATACTTTCCGCTTCTGTATTAGGAGACCGGAGGACCCTGGATCGCAAACGACTGATCTAAAACTGAAGACTTCACCCATTTATTCCCTATTTAGATGCACTGGAAGTTTTCTTTTGTGGTTGACGGTACGCTCTAATGTCCATGGATTTGGGATGAGACATTCAGCAGGCACCGATGAATGTGATGTTTAGGGGTGCACATACATTTGGCCGCATTGTGTACATTGTACCATAAATCAGTCTAACTGAACCTTTGGACCGTGCCTGAATCGATGATCCTGTCCCCTTAAATGTATTTTGTTCTTCTCAGAACGGTCTCTTTGATATCTTGTAGTTCTCAGGATCCTCGGGACATTTCTACTTGGCCTTATTTGGATTTGTTTGGCAGAAGAGCTGATATTTATAAAGATCTAAGCGGATTATATACATCTCCGAGTGCATTATAGACACTGACTGCCAGCCTGATTATAAAGGATCTGTCTATCACAAACTGATGTTTAATGACGTACCAGGGGCCCGTTGAGAGGTGTCATACGCTGTCTGGAGTCCATAACATTACCACGGGTGTACCTAGAAGACAGAGGACCCCTATGCCGGGTACGTACTCTCTGGGTATTGATGTGCCGACACCCTCACAGTTCCCTAGTACAGTCCTTTCTGGTTCCCTGACATTGCTTGTTGACTTCCATTGTTTTATGCCCAAGTCTCTCGTGTCCACTTGTTTGTTGCCCCAGTTCACACCTTGTATCGAGTATTTTAGCAAGTGAAGACAAAGCAGCTGCCATGTGACAGCCACTCCGTCCTTTATGACCTGGGACTGCCACCTCCTTTATAAGGGACAATGGTTATGTGGGAGAAGTGGGGCTATAAATAGGAAGCTCTACGCCTGGATATATGTAATTAGTCATCTGCCCAGAGCCGCACCAGTCCACCAGCGTAACAAAGGATCATCCAGCGAGCCCAGGCTCTGACCCAATGAGGGACCAAAGGTCCAGCAAAAAACAAATCCATTTTGAGGTGCCTTTGGAGCCAATCACTTGCCCCTATGGTCTATTTCTTATGAGTTAATTAAAAAAATGAACTATTAGACCTTATTGATAATACGTCCTGTGTGTACAATAATAGCAACAGAGATTACAATGCAATTAAAAGTGAATGTGTACATGTTCTGTGTAGATTGAGGGGGGGCCTCAGAATAATCTCCTCTAGGTGGACCTAACAGAACCCTAGACCAACATATATTTTGACTTTATTTCCAGCAGAACAGTGAGTGCAGCTCTGGAGTATAATACAGGATGTAACTCAGGATCAGTACAGGATAAGTAATGTAATGTATGTACACAGTGACTCCACCAGCAGAATAGTGAGTGCAGCTCTGGAGTATAATACAGCATGTAACTCAGGATCAGTACAGGATAAGTAATGTAATGTATGTACACAGTGACTTCACCAGCAGAATAGTGAGTGCAGCTCTGGAGTATAATACAGGATGTAACTCAGGATCAGTACAGGATAAGTAATGTAATGTATGTACACAGTGACTCCACCAGCAGAATAGTGAGTGCAGCTCTGGAGTATAATACAGGATGTAACTCAGGATCAGTACAGGATAAGTAATGTAATGTATGTACACAGTGACTCCGCCAGCAGAATAGTGAGTGCAGCTCTGGAGTATAATACATGATGTAACTCAGGATCAGTACAGTATAAGTAATGTTTGTACACAGTGACTCCAGCAGCAGAATAGAGAGTACAGCTCTGGAGTATAATACAGGATGTAACTCAGGATCCGTACAGTATAAGTAATGTAATGTATGTACACAGTGACTCCACCAGCAGAATAGTGAGTGCAGCTCTGGAGTATAACACAGGATGTAACTCAGGATCAGTACAGGATAAGTAATGTAATGTATGTACACAGTGACTCCACCAGCAGAATAGAGAGTACAGCTCTGGAGTATAATACAGGATGTAACTCAGGATCAGTACAGGATAAGTAATGTATGTACACAGTGACTCCACCAGCAGAATAGTGAGTGCAGCTCTGGAGTATAATACAGGATGTAACTCAGGATCAGTACAGGATAAGTAATGTAATGTATGTACACAGTGACTCCACCAGCAGAATAGTGAGTGCAGCTCTGGAGTATAATACAGGATGTAACTCAGGATCAGTACAGGATAAGTAATGTAATGTATGTACACAGTGACTCCACAAGCAGAATAGTGAGTGCAGCTCTGGAGTATAATACAGGATGTAACTCAGGATCAGTACAAGATATGTAATGTATGTACACGGTGACTCCACCAGCAGAATAGTGAGTGCAGCTCTGGAGTATAATACAGGATGTAACTCAGGATCAGTACAGGATAAGTAATGTAATGTATGTACACAGTGACTCCACCAGCAGAATAGTGAGTGCAGCTCTGGAGTATAATACAGGATGTAACTCAGGATCAGTACAAGATATGTAATGTATGTACACGGTGACTCCACCAGCAGAATAGTGAGTGCAGCTCTGGAGTATAATACAGGATGTAACTCAGGATCAGTACAGGATAAGTAATGTAAATCATTGGTGACCACGATGTCCCTTCTTGTTATAGGCAGCACAGGGATAGCTGAAGCAGCTCTACAGTGTGAAGACCCTGCAAACTGCTCTCTATATCTCAGCTTTCTAGACCATTGTGTGTGGGAAATAGAAGATATTGGGGTCAGCTACCTTCGTACCTGATTTTTTTCTGGTTTGTCTGGAATATTGTCTTATGGAGTGTTCACTTGTACTGTCTCTTTCGTGAATTGCTAAGATGTTACATTATAGCGAATGGGGTTTTAAAAAATCCAGTTGATACAAGTCGGCCAGAGACTGCACTGTGTGTGGACGGTACATTCTATACTTCAAATTGCAGTTTTGAGGTAGTGGAAGCATTTCCTCGACCTGTTTCTTTAAGGGATGGTGTGCCTTTTTTTAATTATTATTCCAATGCAATCAAAAGAAAAAATGTAGCAACTTTGCAAATTGTCTTAGTTAAAAATGTACCGTTTTGTGTATACAGCTTCTTTGCAGATTGATGTGTTTCCAAGCTAATCGACTATATGATAACCCTGTGCAGTATAGTCTGATCCTGATGCCCAGTTACTCAGTTCCCTGTCTCCCGTTATTTACCAAATTTAGTAAGCAGAGAACAATCGGAAGAGAGTATAACGGCAGGATCTGACTTCTCCGGGTGTGTTTGTAGTCTGTTACCATGGAAACACATAGGTAGGATTCGGAACTGTATACACAAAAATATTTTTTAATTACTATTTGCATAGTGGCATCATTTTTTATTTTAGCTGCACTGGAACAAAAAAAAAAAATAATTCAACTGGAGATTCTTATATGGCCATTTCTTATACCTTTTTCTGAAAAAGATGGGTGACATCCAATGTGGGCGCCTTTACAGCTCCCATAGCAGTCGTCATCCAGCTTTCCTAGAGTCCTGCATACAGGAACAGGTGATGTATTGCTGCATTACTAAACAGACTTGTCATTTAAGAGCGTGAGAAAGTTGGGTGACCTGTTAGGGCATGACCACACGTGGCGGATTTCCTCCGCAACTGTCCGCATCAATGCCGCACAGAATCTGCGTTGCAGATTCTGCTGCGGATCTGCACAAAATGTGCAGTAAATTGATGCGGACTAGCTGCTGCGGACTGCGGGAAAAGTACTTCCCTTCTCCCTATCAGTGCAGGATAGAGAGAAGGGACAGCACTTTCCCTTGTGAAAGTCAAAGAATTTCATACTTACCGCCCGTTGTCTTGGTGACGCGTCCCTCCTTCGGCATCCAGCCCGACCTCCCTGGATGACGCGCCAGTCCATGTGACCGCTGCAGCCTGTTATTAGCCTGTGATTGGCTGCAGCCGTCACTTAGACTGAAACGTCATCCTGGGAGGCCGGACTGGAGACAGACGCAGGGAGTTCTCGGTAAGTATGAAGTTCTATTTTTTTTTACAGATACATGTATATTGGGATCGGTAGTCACTGACCCGGGTGCAGAAACAGTTACTGCCGATCGCTTAACTCTTTCAGCACCCTGGACAGTGACTATTTACTGACGTCTCCTAGCAACGCTCACGTCATTACGGGAGCCCCATTGACTTCCTCAGTCTGGCTGTAGACCTAGAAATACATAGGTCCAGCCAGAATGAAGAAATGTCAAGTTAAAAAAGCAAGACGGATCCGCAGCACACATAACATGTGCATGACAGCTGCGGACTTCATTGCGGAACTTAGAATCTCCATTGAAGTCAATGGAGAAATTCCGCCATGAGTCCGCCACTGCTCCGCAACAGACAGAGCATGCTGCGGACACCAAATTCCGCTCCGCAGCCTATGCTCCGCAGCGGAATTTTACGCCTCGTCTAAACGAACACTGCTAAATTAAAGTGGAAGTCAATGGACAAACGGCTCCGCTGCGGATTAACGCTGCGGAGTGTCCGCTGCGGAATTTAAGTGAAATTCCGCCACGTGTGAACCCAGCCTTATAGAGGAGATGTATTAACAATCACTTTGGTCGTCACCCAGCTTTCCCAGAAACAACTTTTTGACAAGTTGGCATAAGAAGGGGAATGTTCTCTAAATAAAACCAACAAGTGCAGGAAAGCGGAGGCGAATCAGTCTGGGATCTCTGCTGTAATGTCTCTGGAGCTGGAGGAAAGCTGAGCCTTGACACAAGGATGATTCGTGATTAGCTGCCCCTCTATCCGGTAACGGATAGAATTTGCGTCCCGCGGCGCTCATGGGCCCTCCGAGGAGCCGGCAGCCATGTTTTCTGTTACTCCGCGGTCGAGCTCTTCCTCCAGCAGCCGCACAGGCAGGAAATGGACGTCTTGTTACTTTTTCACTGTTTTTGTTCTTTTTGCTTCTTGGTCACGTTTCAGTCGGTGCCAGATGTTCCAAAGATGCAGAAAAACAGCGACTTTATTCAATTATGTCAATGTACGAAATGGCTGAAATATTGAAGGGGAGATTCACCTTTAGAGAATCGCATAAATGGCAATCCCCTAATATAATAATATTGGAATTGTTCCCTGTAGGTGCAGGAGGGACTTGATTATAACAAGCAAGAAAATTCACATGATAAGTTCACATGATAAGGCACATTGCCCCCATCCCATAGCCACAATGCCTTCATCATAGCCACAGTGCCCCCATCATAGCATAATGCCTTTATTATACCACAATGTCCCTATTACAGCCAGTGCCTTCCTTATAGCCACAAAGCCTTCATCATAGCCACAGTGCCCCCATCATATTCACAATGCCATCATCACAGCAAGTTCCCCTTCATAACCACAATGCCTTCATCATAGCTACAATGCCTTCATTATTGCCACAGTAGCCCCATCATAACCCCAATGCTTTAATCATAGCAACAGTGCCCCCATCATATTCACAATGACTCCATCACAGTAAGTGCCCCCTCATAGTTACAATGCCTTCATCGTAGCCACAGTGCCCCATCATAGTCACATGCAATCATAGTCGCCCCATTACACCTCAGAAACCTCACCCCTTTTTCTGGTCCGGTTCATGGGACAGTCCTGCGAAATAGGGACTGTTGGTCAATATCGGGTCATATTAGAGGACAATCTATTTCAGAGGCTTCCGGCAATGTCTCCCTGTAACCGCTGCGGCTTCTTATCTTGTTCTAGGAGACACGTTTTCTGCTCTCTGACATTTTTCACGTTTTTCTTTCATTTGTTCTCAACTCTCTGGAGTCAGCCAGTATATAGCGCAGCGCAGACAGGCCGGTTACCGATGGAGCTGTGACCTGACTTGTTACTTCATGGAACACGCTGATCTTTCCACTGATGAAACGCATGGAATGAGGAAACGTTGCGTTGTGAGGCAGGAAGCCGCCTGATACTGCGGACGCGGCTCCGTTAATGTAATTTTTTTTAGATTAGAAACGGCAAAGCAAAAAAAAAAAAGCAAATCCAAAAAAGTTCTGATTTTACTCAAATCTGCTCATGGAAAGTTATTGTAAAACCACATGGCGGACATGAGTATAAGGATTCATATGCCATTCCGGGTCTGTGGAAAGCTGAGTGATTTATTATTATAATTTTAGGAGAAAGCCCTTTAAGCTGGGTGTAAATTTGTCTTCCACCAGGTCTTCATTTGACACCCCAAGTACGTGTGCCGGCAGTGTGCCATGATGCTAAAACCCGGATGCGGTTTCACAAGACACGCAACATGGTATTAATGCGCTTTACCAGTAAATGCCGCCCGGACAAAAACCGCATTGCAAAACCACAGTAACATTTTGGAAATATTAGTTTTTTAAGCTATTCTGTTGCTTTCTCTAGTCACATCCAAAGCTGCTATCAAGGTTCTGCTAGTTGCGTTTAGAAACAGATTACGGTTTAGCTCCACTATAGTGTCAGATATATGCGCTAACGGCTGTGCACCTATCACCACAGCTCCCACAATGCACTGCTCTCTGTAACAGGAGCAGAACTATCAATTTAGCTTTAGACCTGAATGGAGAAGAAAACATCATGTAACGTAAAAGCAGCGCAATATAAGAAAGTAAAGAAATTGCAGTTACTCAACGTTTTATGTCGATTTTAATCGTGGAATGTTGTAGATTAATCAGAAGAAGTGACATGCACTATGAAAAACGGCCCGTCGGAAAGAACGCCGTTTTTCCCATTGGGCAGATGTTTGGAGGCGTCCTGCTTCCAATTTTTGGAGGCCATTTACGACCAGAAAAACGGCCGAAAATAAGCCGTGTGAACATACCCTAATGCATGAGTGCAGGATCAGACTACACAGGGTTTATTTATCATCTGTAACCATGGAGACACATAAGTTTGCATAGGAGCTGTATACACAAAACAGTAGAAGATTTTTACTTCAATTTGCAAAGAAAAAATTTTTTTTATTGGTTGCAAAAATATACAAACCCTTTACAGGGGGACGGCACAATTGACTTTTTTTCTGGTGCACTTTGTACATCATGTTCCATATTTTGGCCTGAGACGCACTTAGGGTATGTTCACACGAGGGCGTCCGTAACGGCTGAAATTACGGGGATGTTTCCGCCTGAAAACATCCCAGTAATTTCAGCCGTAACGGCATGAGCAGGCGCTTGAACGCCGCGTCCATTACGGACGTAATTGGCGCTGCTATTCATTGAAGTCAATGAATAACGGCTCCAATTACGGCCAAAGAAGTGACAGGTCACTTCTTTGACGCGGGCGTCTATTTACGCGTCGTCATTTGACAGCGGCGCGTAAATAAACGCCTCGTGTGAACAGACAAACGTCTGCCCATTGCTTTCAATTGGCAGATGTTTGTCAACGCTATTGAGGCGCTATTTTCGGACGTAATTCGGGGCAAAAACGCCCGAATTACGTCCGTAATTAGTGCGTGTGAACATACCCTTACATAACAATCTATATATTTGCAGAAAGTTAATCAATTGGTTTTGTCTAATTACATGAATTCCATACTGACCCTTATACCCTATAGATCTATTCTACCTGAGTTGTGCAGTGGCAGAGACTTTGCTGCGCCTCGTTGTCTCTGATCTTTCTTCTCCCCAGTTACTTGTCTGATTTTTAATAAATGGAGGGTATATATCACCGGACCCGTGCTCTTGGCATGATATTTGTACAGGTGCATTGTAATTTAGCCTCTGGTGGGAATATTTTCCACTTGGTTATTCCTGGCGCTGGGCCAACACGTTTCACTAAATTCTAATGATTTTTCCTCCCTCTCTTCTCCGTTTAGTGGTAACTTTTTAGGGTCTGCACAAAGCAAATAAATAAATAGAAAACGAGATCATAAATTCACGCGCGCCAGTCCTGTCCTCTAATCTGCCATAAATGGGGCCCTTTAATGGTTTGGGACTCTGTCTACTACAAATGAAAAAAAAATCTTCTAAAATAAAATGTCCGCAATCATTTGAAAAAAAATCTATAGCCGGGAGAACAGTTTTTTTTTACATTTTTCTTTTTTATGAATTTTATACATAAATAACTACATTTAAAGGGGTTTTGAATAAATCCCTTTTTACATGACCTATTAAAGGGGTTGTATGAGTAGCAAAGCATGGCTGCTATGTCTGATATTTATTTAAATGAGACTGAGCTGCAATACCAGACATAGCCACATGGACAAAAGTGGCGCTGTTTCTAGAATAAAGGGGTCTCATTGTGATCACTGGTAATCGGCTAATTGCTAGGAGACCTAATCACTGAAAATGGATTGTCCACAGTGGAAAACCACTTTTAGGCTTCGATCATACAGTGAATAAAAAACTGCACCAAATCTGCACTATGTGAACTTGGCTGAAAGGGTTTACATACTATTGCAGATATTTTTATTTAAAACCAGAGGGCATCTAAAATAAAAATGAAGCTTCATTGCAAATCATCTTGATTAACAATCTGCCGTTTTGTGTATACAGCACCTATGCAGACCTATATATCTTCATGGGTCCTACAAATAAACCCTGTCATTTGTTACTCCACTCCCTTCTACGGTCTGTAGGTTATCAAGAAATATGTTAGATTAAAATCAGCCGATGACCTCATGTGTATGGGGCAGCCCAAAATATTGGATTTCAACAGGGAGAAGTGTTTGGAAGTTGGGCGTGCATATCATAGAATCAGAGCATGTAGCTGCTATGGGGCCCCTTGGTCACTGGGGGCCCAGCCCTGGTTTATTCCATAATCTTTACTACTCAGGGTCAAAGATATACGGGGGTTCAGAGGGAGCAGCCGCACCAGAGCCCTGGAGTTTAAGGGGCCCCAGAGGCCACATGAGGAGACACCACTATTATAAATGGCGCATAGCAGATGGGGGACCCTGTTACAGATTTTGCGCTGTGTCCCAAGAGCTTCATCTTACGTCTCTGCTGCTACTGGGTGGGGGATAACCTGTGCAGGACCCCTCCCCAGAGGATCTTCATTGTTGGCAAACAAGGGGTAAGTAATTGGCCCAAGGCTCACGGAAAGGGGGCAGAGGGCAAAATAAACACTAGACTATTATTTTCTGGATGGCGAATTCTGGGACCATAATGGGGGATGGGACATCTTTGCTACAGAGCCCCCTCGCTTCTATGTGCCCCTTTTTTGGAGGTGACAGAGGGTCTGGCGGCGGCTCGTCTCCTGTGGAAATAAACATGCACGGGGGGGGGGGGGGGGCTGATCGCCGCATGTTTACGGGAGACTCTGGGTAGATGGGTGTTGGCTGCGACCACTTATTTGGAGTTCTGTCAGGGTAACGTAGTTGACCGTCCTTGGCACAAAGTGAAGTTTTTAATCCTGCAAAAATTTGCAACCCAATTTAAAGCATCCAGCACTCGTGTTGTGTTTTATTTGACCCGCACCGTGCCAGGGTTGCCGTGGCGACCGCATCAACAAATATTTGGAGCTATGTAACACCTTCCACTAAACAGCACTTAGAATGTTTTTCGAGGGAGGTTCCTGTCAATCAGGTGACTTTCTGAAAACAATCATTGTCTGCGCTCTGCAGCCGGCGCTCAACGATCTGCGTGATATTATTACACGAGACGCGGAAATGCAACGCCCCACTCCCACCTGACCCCCATACCTGATCTCGGGGTAACCCAACCACTGTTAGACAATCGCCATATACAGTATGTGCTTGTCATATTAACCCCTTATTGCTAACATTTTCATTCCTATGTATCTTGATCGCATTCTGGACGCTTGGTGAAAGGCGCTTTGACCTTGGCCATGTGTAATGTTCATCAATTATTCATCATATCAGGTGTGTCTGATTATTTCATGCTGGACGTGTTCTCTTTAGATCAGTTGTTTCCAACCTGTGGCACTCCAGCTGTTGAGAAACTACAACTCCCAGCATGCCCTGACAGGCCGGAGACCACTGCTGTAGACGGTAAATGCCCGTTCGGTCTGAATCTTCCCGGAATCCCAGTAGAACTCTGGAGTCTCGCCTTCCTCTCCGTATATCACATAGCGACAGATACAATGTATCCATCTCATCGCACGCCAGTCATTGTAGCAACAAGTTTCTGATGTGCTTCCTGCAAAACTTCTTCCACTTTCCTTAACGGACCCCGAGGCAACAACATATTTTCCTGTCCCAGTTTTGACCTGTTTTTTACTCCTTGTTATGAACGTCCGTCACTCAAAATGTAAGATTTTTTTCATCTAGTTGTTGGGGACAATTATGACAGTGCCCTTAGGGATTGTCACTCAGCTTTTGACAGACGCTGAATCTATATTGTTACACTACTTCTTACAGATAAAAATGGAATCCTGGCATTATCTTCATGAATCAGGAAGATCGGGATGAAGAATGCGATAGGTTCTCTCCGGGTGGCACGCCCCAATATACCAGTATGTAATATGATTCTCATTGGTGCCTGCAGACAACGAATAGCTCCGCCCAGTTCACACTGAGTTTTTTTACACGTTTTTTGATGCGGAAACCGCGTCGGAAAATGCGCCAAAAAACGTCCGAAAATGACTCCCATTGATTTCAATGGGAGGTGGGCGCGCCTTTTTCCCGCAAGCGGTAAAAAACGCTCGCGGGAAAAAGAAGCGACATGCCCTATCTTCGGGCGTTTACGACTCTGACCTCCCATTGACATCAATGGGAGGCAGAGAAAGCGTATTTCGTGGCATTTTTGCCCGTGGCCCTCAATGGGCACGAGCTAAAAAGGCCACAAAAAAACGCCGCAAACTGAGTGCAGGAAGATCAAAATCTGCCTCAAAATTCCAAACGGAATTTCGAGGCAGAATTTTCAGGCTGCAAAAAACTCAGTATGAACTAAAGAACATTTCATATAAATGCGTATTATTTTTTTTAAAGCTATGAATAGGGCCGTAATGTCTCAAAGCGCTGGAAATAGGATTTGTAAATATCACAATCAGTATCGAAAATGCCAAAAAAAAGAGCCCCAAACATGCTGCTAAAATGTCTCCCGCAGTCGTGTGATTAACACTATTGGCAGCAAAAGTAAAAACTCTGAAAATATCATAGAAAAGGTCAAGTACAAAAGTAGCTGCATCTAAAAATGTTCAATCTGTGATTGTTTTTTCTTTCTCCTGGGATTATCCGTTTCTCCGTGTTCCTCTCTGATGGTTCCACTGCAAACACAAAGAAGGTGACAGTGATGACCAAAGGCCACAAAAAGGTCAGTGAGACTCAACTCATCCACTTGACGGCAGACCGTGGAACTGATTGATGTTGCTTTACTGGTTAGATCCCTCGAACACTATTTTGCTTCTAGACAAGAAGGGCCTGATACTGGTTTTCATACTGAACCACCAAGAAACTGACACTGGTTTTCCCACTAGACCACCTGGGCAATGTTTTTTTCCACTGGACCACCAGGGCCCAGTTAATGGCTTTTCCACTGACTCTGACCACTAAAGGGCATGGTGAGTCTCAATGATGGATTAATCCACTTGTGGCTGACCATGAAGCTGATCGATATTGCTCAACGGGTTAGACCCCTTGAACACTTTCTTGCCTCTGGACAACCAGGACCTGATACTGTTTTCCCTACTGAAACACCAAGAAACAGACACTGGTTTTTCCAATAGACCACCAGGGCCCTGACCATGTTTTTTCCACTGGACCATCAGGACCCAACCAATGGCTTTTCCACTCGCTCTGACTCTGGTCTATCCACTGGACCACCAGGGCCCAGTTAATGGCTTTTCCACTGAACCACCAAGGCTCTCATTTCAGTTTTTTCACTGGACCACTAAAGGGTAGAGTGTGTCTCAATGATGAAGTAATTTACTTGTGGCTGACCATGAAGCTGATCAATATTGATCAACTGGTTAGACTCCTTGAACACTTGCTTGCCTCTGGACAACCAGGACCTGACACTGGTTTTCCTACTGAAATTGTAATGACGGGGGTGGGGAGACAGACAAGTGAGCCCTAATCTACCCGCCACTCAGTCCCTGCCTACTTGCAACGACCCGCCCTAGGCGACGGGGTACAACTGGGCGACGGTCCCTACGCTCAATAAGTGCACGACAGACAAACAGACAAGGGTACACAGAGCTAGGGGGAGAGAGGGGCAGTTGCCCACGGAAACACCGTGAGCAACAAGAGAAGTGAACAAGCCGAGTCAAACCAGGAGAGTACGAGGTGCCAAACGCAGAGCAGGAGAGTAGTGAACAAGCCGAGTCAAACCAGGAGAGTACGAGGTGCCAAACGCAGAGCAGGAGAGTAGTCGGCAAGCCGGGGTCAATATGAAGCAAGGACAATGGTACAAGAAGTTGCAGCAGGGCCAGGAAACCAAACGAGAAGAATCACAAGCAAAGGAGGAACAGGAAAGGCAGGTATAAATAGACAGAGGGCGGGAGCTAGCTCCGTCTGGCCAGGCTGTGATAGGTTCTCCCACTCCTAAGCCTGCCATCCTGAGTGGTGGAAGATGGAGTCAGTCTCACAGACATAGAAGCAGGTGCAGACTGATTATCTATGGGCGTTAACCCTGAAGCTGTGCCTGGCAGATCCTTTACAGAAATACTAAGAAACTGGTAGTGTTTTACTACTGGACCACCAGGGCTCTTAGTCTGGTTTTCCGTCTGGACCATCAATGATCTTGCTCCAGTTTTCTCACTGGACCACTAAGATCATAGCGCTGGTTATCCACTGGAACATCTGTGCATGGATACTGGCTTTCCCATTGAATCATGATGGCTCTAATTTTTTCGGCTGGATCACCAGTAAATAAAAACTGTATGGGTCAGTGAACACTAAATATATTTCCAACCATCAAGGACTATTAACTATTTCAGTGTCTACGGCATAAGCTAAATGGAGTCTTGTGGCTCAAGACCAGATACAATCTCGACATATTGTAATTTCGCATGCCATCACAGCTCACTGGTTTCCCTATTGGACCACTAAGACCCTAACACTGGATTTCCTAGTAAACTACCAATGAACGGACACTAGTCTCCCCACTGGACCACCAGGGATCTTACTCTGGTTTATATATTGGATGTCCAGCATCCAACTGGTAGAAATCTCCATTATCCTCTCCAGAGTTGTATCCAGCCTTTCCCTCACCTGGGGTAAAAGGTTTTTTGTTTTTTTTTGCTGCCTTAGCGCTGTTTCTACATACCCCGACCAAGGCACTTGGCCCCCTCAAGCTGCACCTACAAAGTTTTTTATATACATGACAAAAGACTTGAACTTACACGAGGCACAATACACAAAACCCGTCATTCTTCTGTAGAACAGATTTTATTTATTTCTAAATTCTGCGCAATTCAGCACCGGGACAACAAACCGCACCAAAGATGGTGACACGTCCTGGCAGCCCCCACTGCCTTTTCCTAAGAATAGATGTGAATGTAACAGTCTATTCTTTATGGAGATTAATGTGTGAGAAATTCTAGGAACAATTTCAGTTTTAATAAAAGATATAAATGTTTCGTCAAATTATATGGATTTAGTTTCGATCGGATGAGCAGAGCAATAAACATAGAAGGTCCGACTTTCTGGGAGGGCTCAATTGTGAAGTAGGTCAAGACAAAAAATGGTGCAAGAATGTAAAAAAACTAATAACATAACTCTGAAAATATTACTTAATTTCCATCTCAGGTGCAAGCAATAGGACGCAAACAAAGGGAGGGATTAGCGCAAAAGCAAAAAAGCCATTTTCCGCATGTCTACATGACAGCCATTATCCAGCCCCTTCTATGGTCTAATCCCATCTTATTTTTTGAGCACTACAAGCACTATCATTTTGGCACTGTATGGTATTCATATGTGCTCACTGCATGGCACTATTATTTCATCACTCTGTGTTATTTAGCTCTGTATGGTGATATTATGTGTTATTTAGCACTGTATGGTGATATTATGTGTTATTTAGCACTGTATGGTGATATTATGTGTTAGCACTGTATGGTGATATTATGTGTTATTTAGCACTGTATGGTGATATTATGTGTTATTTAGCACTGTATGGCGGTATTATTGGTTACTTAGCACTGTATGGCGGTATTATTGGTTACTTAGCACTGTATGGTGGTATTATGTGTTATTTAGCACTGTATGGTGGTATTATGTGTTATTTAGCACTGTATGGTGGTATTATGTGTTAGCACTGTATGGCGGTATTATTGGTTACTTAGCACTGTATGGCGGTATTATGTGTTATTTAGCACTGTATGGTGGTATTATGTGTTATTTAGCACTGTATGGCGGTATTATGTGTTATTTAGCACTGTATGGCGGTATTATGTGTTATTTAGCACTGTATGGCGGTATTATATGTTATTTAGCACTGTATGGCGGTATTATGTGTTATTTAGCACTGTATGGCGGTATTATGTGTTATTTAGCACTGTATGGTGGTATTATGTGTTATTTAGCACTGTATGTCGATATTATGTGTTATTTAGCACTGTATGGCGGTATTATGTGTTATTTAGCACTGTATGGTGATATTATATGTTATTTAGCACTGTATGGTGGTATTATGTGTTATTTAGCACTGTATGGCGGTATTATGTGTTATTTAGCACTGTATGGCGGTATTATATGTTATTTAGCACTGTATGGCGGTATTATGTGTTATTTAGCACTGTATGGCGGTATTATGTGTTATTTAGCACTGTATGGCGGTATTATGTGTTATTTAGCACTGTATGGTGATATTATGTGTTATTTAGCACTGTATGGTGATATTATGTGTTAGCACTGTATGGTGATATTATGTGTTATTTAGCACTGTATGGTGATATTATGTGTTATTTAGCACTGTATGGTGATATTATGTGTTATTTAGCACTGTATGGTGATATTATGTGTTATTTAGCACTGTATGGTGATATTATGTGTTAGCACTGTATGGCGGTATTATTGGTTACTTAGCACTGCATGGCGGTATTATGTGTTATTTAGCACTGTATGGTGGTATTATGTGTTAGCACTGTATGGCGGTATTATTGGTTACTTAGCACTGTATGGCGGTATTATGTGTTATTTAGCACTGTATGGCGGTATTATGTGTTATTTAGCACTGTATGGTGATATTATGTGTTATTTAGCACTGTATGGTGGTATTATGTGTTATTTAGCACTGTATGGCGGTATTATGTGTTATTTAGCACTGTATGGCGGTATTATGTGTTATTTAGCACTGTATGGCGGTATTATGTGTTATTTAGCACTGTATGGTGATATTATGTGTTATTTAGCACTGTATGGTGGTATTATGTGTTATTTAGCACTGTATGGCGGTATTATGTGTTATTTAGCACTGTATGGCGGTATTATATGTTATTTAGCACTGTATGGCGGTATTATGTGTTATTTAGCACTGTATGGCGGTATTATGTGTTATTTAGCACTGTATGGCGATATGTGTTATTTAGCACTGTAAGGCGGTGTTATGTGTTATTTAGCACTGTATGGCAGTATTATTGGTTATTTAGCACTGTATGGTGGTATTGTGTTATTTAGCACTGTATGGTGATATTATGTGTTATTTAGCACTGTATGGTGGTGTTATGTGTTATTTAGCAATGATATGGTGATATTATGTGTTAGCACTGTATGGCGGTATTATTGGTTACTTAGCACTGTATGGCGGTATTATTTGTTATTTAGCACTGTATGGTGGTATTATGTGTTATTTAGCACTGTATGGTGATATTATGTGTTAGCACTGTATGGCGGTATTATTGGTTACTTAGCACTGTATGGCAGTATTATTTGTTATTTAGCACTGTATGGTGATATTATGTGTTAGCACTGTATGGTGATATTAGGTGTTATTTAGCACTGTATGGTGATATGTGTTATTTAGCACTGTATGGCGGTATTATTGGTTACTTAGCACTGTATGGCGGTATTATTATTTGTTATTTAGCACTGTATGGCGGTATTATGTGTTATTTAGCACTGTATGGTGGTATTATGTGTTATTTAGCACTGTATGGTGGTATTATGTGTTATTTAGCACTGTATGGCGGTATTATGTGTTATTTAGCACTGTATGGTGGTATTTGTTATTTAGCACTGTATGGCGGTATTATGTGTTATTTAGCACTGTATGGTGGTATTATTTTGAACTCTGGAATTCTAAAACAGACGGCACTGAGAGTCCACATGTTTGTCTGGGACCTCCACAAACCTTGATCCGGGCCTGTAGGAAGCCAAAAGTTCCATTAACCAAATAGGACGATCTATAATGTATCAGAAATAATTGATATCCTCTATGATGATCTTCTTAAAACCAAAAGAATCAAGAACAAACATGGTGGAAAGTCTCAATGCAAGATGATCAGTCCTTTCGGAGGGATGGTATCACAAAGGCGAACATACCATATGTGCAACCTGTGCTGCTGCACTTTCCCTATAGGTAAGGGGGCCCACTGTCTCCTGATAGGAAAAATAAAAAGGGCCCATATACAGTTGTTACACAGGGGCCTCTGGTATCTGCTGTAGCGGATGACACTGTAGTCTTCATGTATTGTAGATTTATTGCATTGGCTCATTTGCAATAATCATCTATGTAAGGGAATGAGAGGTCAGTGGGTTTAATGAACACAATGGTTATTCATGTAGATATGGTTTACAATCGGTCGCTGCCCGTCAGCGCCGCTCAGGTCCTTGGATTTAGCGAATGTGGGGACATCCCAAGATATAAATATTCCTAGAGGTTTGGGAGATTTGTGACATCACGGGGGACTTTTTGTCACTCATCCCATTGAAGAACACTATAGTTGGCCTCTCCACTGAATTGGCTGATAACAGGGACCAATATCTGGCATTCTTCAGCACATCAAATGGAATGAAGACAAACTTTAGGTTAAGTGTCCGTTCTGTGTATGGAGGAGACACCGAGCAGTAACTGTGGGTCTGGGCCACCGAGATTTACTGCCCTCCTGGTATACGAGCTGTCAGCAGGCCCTCAGATGAATGTTTCAGTTATGCAAAGTTGCCCCTGCCAGAGGGCAGAAAGAGAGGGGTGGGCTACTTATCAATGGGGATCGATGTCAGCCCCCCTCCTTCATCTCTGCGCCCTCTGTGCTATATTAGGGTGACACATTTAATGTAAAACACAAGAAGTGAAGGTAAGTATTTTTCATGAATAAAAGCTGTCAGCGGCCGGGATGATCTATATTGCAGTGGAAAGTATTTTTAGACCTGCAGCCATTGCTTTGATCACTAGAATGTTAAATCCATCGTCCTTCCTTGGTAGTCCCTGCGCGGAGCAGTAAATCATGACAGTACTAGGATCTGAGAGGCCGAGGGTTAACTGAAGACTCCTGAGAGTCTCGGTTTGTAACTTTCAGGTTTATATATAAATGTGATACAGTGGCAGCTATTCACTGCCTGCAAACCTGGAGTAATCCTCCTCCTCCTCCTCGTCATCATCATGTATATAGTGACTGTATATTATCCTGCTGGGACCAGACACCGATCCCGGCACTTGTGACCCACCTGCTGCTGCTCCAGGTTGTCACACCTGACCACTATTCCCATCATGTCCCCGGATTATAAAGTGGCTCAAATAATAATTCTGCTTCAGAACTTTACACCAGTTTAAGGGTATGTTCACACACAATATCAAAGACGGCTGAAAACTCCCTTGAAAACGTTTTTTGATGCGTTTGTTTGAGACGGTTTTGGAGCCGTTCTTCTATTGACACAATGAAAAACAGCTCCAAAAACAGCCCAAGAAGTGACCTGCTCCTTCTTTTTACGCGCCGTTTTTTAACCAGCGGCGTAAAAAAACACCCCGTCTGAACTAAACGCTGGTTTTCCCGTTAAATTCAATGGGCAAATGTTTGTGGGCGTTTAGCGTTTTTCAAGGCATATTTCGAGGCGTTTACGCCCCAAAATACGGCGAAAACTCTGTTTTACGCCTGGAATTATGGCCAAAAATACTGCTTGAAAGCGTCTGCAAACATCTGCCCATTCATTTGACTGGGTCTTACGATGTTCTGTGCAGACGGTCATTTTTTTTACGCGCCGCTGTCAAAAGATGGCGCGTAAAAAAGATGCCTGTCACTTCTTGGGACGTAATTGGAGCCGGTTTCCATTGACTCCATAGAAAAACAGCTCCAATTACGTCCGTAATGGACTCTGCGAAAAACGCCTGCACATGCCATTACGTATGACATTCAGGAGCTGCTTTCTCCTGAAAACAGCTCCGTAATTTCAGCTGTAACGGACGTGCACGTGTGAACATACCCTTAAGGGTATGTTCACACGGCCTATTTACGGACGTAAATCGGGCGTTTTTTCCCCGAATTACGTCCGAAAATAGCGCCTCTATAGCGCTGACAAACATCTGCCCATTGAAAGCAATGGGCAGACGTTTGTCTGTTCACACGAGGCGTAATTTACGCGCCGCTGTCAAACGACGGCGCGTAAATAGACGCCCGCGTCAAAGAAGTGACCTGTCACTTCTTTGGCCGTAATTGGAGCCGTTATTCATTGACTCCAATGAATAGCAGCGCCAATTACGTCCGTAATTGCCGCGGCGTTCAAGCGCCTGCACATGCCGGTACGGCTGAAATTACGGGGATGTTTTCAGGCTGAAACATCCCCGTAATTTCAGCCGTTACGGACGCCCTCGTGTGAACATACCCTAAATTCAATGACATTTTGGATAGGTATTTATGAACTAGGGTAATGCACTGATGAGGGAAAGTCTTTAAAAGGGATAACACATTCAAAACTTTGGGGTACAGCATTCTCTAGGTGGGACCCTGCAGTCCCCATTGATGGGTAGGGTATACACTTCTCACCTCTTGAGCCCCCTCCTCTCTTAGGAACACGGGGGTCCCCTGACGGTTGTTTGGTAATACCGTACAGCTGAGAAGAGATGGAGTCATAGGTGAGGCGTTACTCCGTTACTTCATATTCCCTGATCTAGTGCGACAGGTTTGCTGTTTTGTGGTTGGGAATTTCAGTTCTTTGGCTTTTTATTCCCATCCAGAGACTTTGCTCCGAGTCTGAAAAGAAAAAACATAAAATGTAATTCCTCTCTAGGATTTTTCTTCCATAGTAAGAATTGTAACAGTGCGACCAAATAGACACTTTGTATCTTTACTTTGGGCTCATTACATCCTCCCAGGAATTGTGGGGTTTATTAACCAGACACAACAAGGTTCTTCCCTGAACCCACAGCAATTCATCACTCCTGTCATGCACAAATCTAATTCTGCTAAGTGGGTTTTCTGCTCAGGCTTTTAGGAGGAGGAGGAGGAGGGGAGGGGAGGGGTGCGCTGGATGGTTTCCCCTACTCTGCAGTCCCATAGGTCAGGTGACAGGTCAAATATAGACCGGAGGAATAAGACCCTGTCACTGAAACCACTGCAGCGGGATGGCGCGACCGTCCCGTCTGATCCCCACCGGTCTGGGCAGCGGGCCTGCGGTATAAAGCGCTGTCTATATTAGTCGGGTCTCTGGCGTCCATCCAGTCTCCGAATAAAGACATTAAACCTGTTGTGTCTGACAGGAATATGTTCTGAGGAAACTCAGGGGAACCGGCATGAAAACAGCAGTGCGGATCTCTGAGAATGTATCACACAAGATCGGCTTAGATACACAGCTCATCATAACATATCACACATGATAGGCTTAGATACAGCGGCTCAGCAGACAGTATCACACATGATAGGATTAGATACAGCAGCTCAGCAAACTCACACATGATAGGATTAGATACAGTGGCTCAGCAGACAGTATCACACATGATAGGATTAGATACAGTGGCTCAGCAGACAGTATCACACATGATAGGATTAGATACAGTGGCTCAGCAGACAGTATCACAGATAGGATTAGATACAGTGGCTCAGCAGACAGTACCACACATGATAGGATTAGATACAGTGGCTCAGCAGACAGTTTCACACATGATAGGATTAGATACAGTGGGTCAGCAGACAGTATCACAGATAGGATTAGATACAGTGGCTCAGCAGACAGTACCACACATGATAGGATTAGATACAGTGGCTCAGCAGACAGTATCACAGATAGGATTAGATACAGTGGCTCAGCAGACAGTACCACACATGATAGGATTAGATACAGTGGCTCAGCAGACAGTTTCACACATGATAGGATTAGATACAGTGGCTCAGCAGACAGTATCACAGATAGGATTAGATACAGTGGCTCAGCAGACAGTACCACACATAACAGGCTTAGCTAGACAGCTCATCAGAACTACTTAAATGTCAAAATTCCCATTGACAGAGAGCGGGGGATGGACAATGTTCCCGCGGGGTGTATCCGGCCTCCAGCTTTGCAGTAGGGACTCCCTGTGTAATACATTTCATGAGGACATAGTTCACAGATAGGGCGGGTTCACACATGGCGGAATTTCACTTAAATTCCGCTGCGGACACTCCGCAGCGTTAATCCGCAGCGGAGCCGTTTCTCCATTGACTTTCACTTTAATTTAGCAGTGTTCGTTTACACGATGCGTACAATTCCGCTGCGGAGCATAGGCTGCGGAGCGGAATTTGGTGTCCGCAGCATGCTCTGTCTGTTGCGGAGCAGTGGCGGACTCATGGCGGAATTTCTCCATTGACTTCAATGGAGATTCAAAGTTCCGCAATGAAGTCCGCAGCTGTCATGCACATGTTATGTGTGCTGCGGATGCGTCTTGCTTTTTTAACTTGACATTTCTTCATTCTGGCTGGACCTATGTATTTCTAGGTCTACAGCCAGACTGAGGAAGTCAATGGGGCTCCCGTAATGACGGGAGCGTTGCTAGGAGACGTCTGTAAATAGTCACTGTCCAGGGTGCTGAAAGAGTTAAGCAATCGGCAGTAACTGTTTCTGCACCCGGGACAGTGACTACCGATCCCAATATACATGTATCTGTAAAAAAAAATGAAGTTCGTACTTACCGAGAACTCCCTGTTTCTGTCTCCAGTCCGGCCTCCCAGGATGACGTTTCAGTGTAAGTGACGGCTGCAGCCAATCACAGGCCAAGCACAGGCTGCAGCGGTCACATGGACTGGCGCGTCATCCAGGGAGGTCGGGCTGGATGCCGAAGGAGGGACGCGTCATAAAGACAACGGGCGGTAAGTATGAATTTATTTTACTTTCACTAGGGAAAGTGCTGTCCCTTCTCTCTATCCTGCACTGATAGGGAGAAGGGAAGCACTTTTCCCGCAGTCCGCAGCAGCTAGTCCGCATCAATTTTCTGCACATTTTGTGCACATCCGCAGCCGTAATCCGCAACCCGGATTAGGTGCGGCATTGATGCGGACAGTTGCGGAGGAATTCCGCCATGTGTGGTCATGCCCATACTTGACTTGATAATTTTGGGTGTGTAAATAGAAAATCTGCCAGTGCTATAAAAAGAATGACGGTGAAGGTTCAAACTTAGGGGCAAAGTGCCATTGTCTACTCGGGCACCCACCCAGTTCTTATTTATACAACAGCGTGGGGAGGCACAAGCTTAATCCGCACTGCACTGATACTATATTCTTTTTTCATCACCTAAAGAGGCTCTGTCACCAGATTTTGCAGCCCCTATCTGCTATTGCAGCAGATCGGCGCTACAATGTAGATTACAGTAACGTTTTTATTTTTAAAAAACGAGCATTTTTGGCCAAGTTATGACCATTTTTGTATTTATGCAAATGAGGCTTGCAAAAGTACAACTGGGCGTGTTTAAAGTAAAAGTACAAGTGGGCGTGTATTATGTGCGTACATCGGGGCGTGTTTACTACTTTTACTAGCTGGGCGTTGTGAATAGAAGTGTATGATGCTGACGAATCAGCATCATCCACTTCTGTTCATTAACGCCCAGCTTCTGGCAGAGCAGACACACAGCGTGTCCTCGAGAGATCACGCTGTGACGTCACTCACTTCCTGCCCCAGGTCCTGCATCGTGTCGGACGAGCGAGGACACATCGGCACCAGAGGCTACAGATGATTCTGCAGCAGCAGCAGCGTTTGCAGGTAAGTAGCTACATCGACTTACCTGCAAACGCTGATGTTGCTGCAGAATCATCTGTAGCCTCTGGTGCCGATGTGTCCTCGCTCGTCTGACACGATGCAGGACCTGTGAGTGACGTCACAGATCTGCACTGCCAGAAGCTGGGTGTTCTGAAGAGAGGTGGATGTTACTTCTCGTCAGAACGCCCAGCTAGTAAAAGTAGTAAACACGCCCCGATGTACGCACATAATACACGCCCACTTGGACTTTTACTGTAAACACGCCCAGTTGTACTTTAGAAAGCCTCATTTGCATAAATACAAAAATGCTCATAACTTGGCCAAAAATGCTCGTTTTTTAAAAATAAAAACGTTACTGTAATCTACATTGCAGCGCCGATCTACTGCAATAGGAGATAGGGGCTGCAAAATCTGGTGACAGAGCCTCTTTAAGAGAGAGAAAGAAAGAAAGCCAGCCGCATGTCGCTGATCATGTCATAGTCATTATTTTCTACCAGGTTACGAGGAAGATCAACCACTAAGTGCCAGTGGATCTGTACGGCGCTCCGGCTTATTTTAGCGCTATATAAACAACGGAAATCAATAAATCAGGGAGTTATCCAAGTCAATGAGAGCTTCATGCAGGGGTCAAATAGACGAACATCTGCAAGGGGTAAAAGCAAAGTCTCTAAAATCCTTCAGCTGCCAACGCTCAAGTATAACCCAAGTGCCCAACCCCTCAGTCGGCACGGAGGAGGGTCACCAGCTATGATGGTCAATTGTGGCAAAATGTAACAAGATGTAACGAGCTAAATCACTCACTGATACATTCATCTACATTGTGTGATGTCATGCCCCCACCAGTCTATCTATTCTGCCATATCGATATGTACCATTCACTTAGAAAACCCCTGTAGCTCATGAAAATATTTGCACTGAGCAAAACTCCAACCACTTAAAGGGATTCTTCTTACCTGTTAAAAATGTCCCTTGACAATAAACTGATCACGGCCCACAGTGATCAGCTGTGATCTGTGGGGAAACCTGGCAGTGAGTGTTCAGTTTCCCTGCAGCGCCACCACAGGAGAAATGAAGTATTACACAGTGTCCATTCATATCAATGTGCTGTCTGTGTAATACAGGACAGGTCCTCCAGAGAGAGAGATGCTCTATGTAACCGCTCTCCACTCTGTCCAAGAGATGAAGATCCTGAGCAGAGGACCCCCCTCTATTAACTCATAATTCCCTGATAGGGGTATGTAAATCAGTTTTCTAAACTAGACAACCCCTTTAAGTGAATTCATGGTTTCCATTTCCCATACCTAAGGCCTTATTCACACGACCATGTCCATTTTGCGCGCGCAAAAAGTGCGGTGTTTTGCGCGCGCAGAAGGTCCGTGTGGCATTAGCATATGGTGCGTGGCTGCGCGATTTTCGCGCAGCTGGCATTATTATGACACTCTGGTTTTATGTTTACAAATAGAAAAGCACGAGCTGCTTTTCTGTTTTCATTCATTTATTTTACTACTGTAGCGCGGCACCCGGAAGTGCTTTCGTCTGCCGTGCGCGATTTGCATGCACCCATTGACTTCAATGGGTGCGTGATGCGCGAAACATGGCCAAATATAGGACATGTTTTGAGTTTTACGCAGCGGACATATGCTGCGTGAAATTCACTGACAGTCTGAACGGCCCCATTCCCTAACATAGGTCCCCGCGACACGCGTGAAAATCATGCGCGTATCACGGACGTATAACACGTTCGTGTGAATAAGGCCTAAAAGTGACAAGTCTCTAATAAATATTGTGAAGAAGCAGTCGTCTCCAACCTGTGGCTCCCTAGTTGTTGCATAACTGTAAGGGTATGTTCACACGGCCTATTTACGGACGTAATTCGGGCGTTTTGGCCCCGAATTACGTCTGAAAATAGCGCCTCAATAGCGCTGACAAACATCTGCCCATTGAAAGCAATGGGCAGACGTTTGTCTGTTCACACGAGGCGTATATTTACGCGCCGCTGTCAAATGACGGCGCGTAACTAGACGCCCGCGTCAAAGAAGTGACCTGTCACTTCTTTGGCCGTAATTGGAGCCGCTATTCATTGACTCCAATGAATAGCAGCGCTAATTACGGCCGTAATTGACGCGGCGTTCAAGCGCCTGCACATGCCGGTACGGCTGAAATTACGGGGATGTTTTCAGGCTGAAACATCCCCGTAATTTCAGCCGTTACGGACCCCCGCCGTGTGAACATACCCTAAGGCTATGTTCACACGCAGTGACCAGAAACGTCTGAGAATAAGGAGCTGTTTTCTGGCGAAAGCAGCTCCTGATTTTCAGACGTTTTTGCATGTACTCGCGTTTTTCGCGGCGTATTTTACGGACGTTATTGGAGCTGTTTTTCAATGGAGTCAATGAAAAATGGCTCCAAAAACATCCCAAGAAGTGACATGCACTTCTTTTTTGCGGGTGTCGTTTTACGCGTCGTATTTTGACAGCGACGCGTAAAATGACACCTCGTGGGAACAGAACACCGTAAAACCTTTCAATGGGCAGATGTTTGTAGGCGTAATGGAGCCGTTTTTTCAGGCGTAATTCGAGGCGTAAAACGCCCACTGAAAACACCGCGTGTGAACATACCCTAACTCCTAACATGCCCTGACAGCCAGGATGCTGGGAGTTTTAGTTTCTTAACAGCTGAAGAGTCACAGGTTGGAGACCACTGTGCTAAAGTAACAAGACCCTTTTGTATTTAGTTCCTCGGTTTGGGGCAGATTTCCATGCTGTGGATTGTGTAGATATACAAGTTTTTTGTCGCTGTAATACGTTTTATGGATTTTATTTGCGCTTTTATTTGACTACGAGGAGATTTATTAAACAAACACAAGTTGTGCTCCACCCGGTATAATGCGCTGTGTCACGGTTACTATTACTCTCTGTCTTATTCTGAATGTGGGTTAGTGACGTGTCTTATTGTTGACATTATTAAGGTCATAGAAAGCGGTTGGAGTCCCGATTGGTGTCGCTAAATGAGTCATCACTAATACACTTCATAATATGACATTCTATTATACCAGATGCTGATATAAAACACTACACCTCCCAACATGCTCCAAGCACCGGAGGTGACCTTAGTACACTTCTATTATACGCCATACATACAACACTACAACCCCCAACATGACCCGACCACAGGACATAACATAATACAATTATATTCTATTCTATACATAAAACACTACAACCCCCAACATCACCATCCACTGGACATGACCATAATACAATTCTATTATACTAAATGCGGATATAAAACACTACAACCCCCAACATGCTCCAACTACTGGAGGTGACCTTAATACACATCTATTATATGCCATATATACAACACTACAACCCCCAACATGACCAGACCACAGGACATGACCATAATACAATTATATTATACTCTATACATAGAACACTACAACCCCCAACATGACCCGACCACAGAACATAACATAATACAATTCTATTATATTCTCTACATAGGACACTACAACCCCCAACATGAGCCGACCACTGGACAGGACCATAATACAATTCTATCATACTCTTTACATACAACACTACAACCCCCAACATGACCCAACCAAGTCTATTAAACTCTTTTACCAGTAATTCACAAGCTTTTTATCATGGGAAATCCCAAAAAAAGATTCCCCTCTTGGGGAACCCCTAATGTCCCCTTCCCTACTGTAAAAGTTACAGCTCCTGGTGTCTTCTGGGGAATCCCTAACCAAGCTCCAAGGGACCCATGTAACCCTGGTCATAAACACATAGAACACTACACCTCCCAACATGGCCTGACCAAGTCACAGCAACGACAGGACTACTTTTCCAATTCCTCAAGTGAAGGAAATCATTTCATTTTTTTAATTTCAGGAGTAAAATCGTCACGTTGTAGCAGAGCCCTGGGGCTATTTTCTGAAATGCGTCGTCCCCGACATCACCAGTAATACCTCGTCCTTCAACCTCCCCAGTCTCTATATTGTGCTCTTGTGAATTTACTATCCAGCTGTTGCAATACTACAACTCCCATCATTCCTTGATTGAAAACGTAGTCGTTTCAACAGCTGGAGTGCCACAGGTTGAGATCACTGGCATAGAGATGACATAATGGATACATTTTGGTTGTTATTTTGTATCATGTAACCCCTCCCCCTCAATCATCATGTGTCTTATTATATAGTGGGCGGGGCTTTCCGGAGATCTCATCAGATCGGGGGAGGGGATCTTTACGTCTGTGTCCAGGTTTATAGCCCTACATCTGTCCATGAACAATCCCATCCACATCACGACTTTATCATTATTCTCTGTCTGAAGGGTCCAGACGTTCCCGTGGAGCAGATGAACACGTGCGCTGCTATAGTCCGGCTCCTCGCCCGTCGTCTTCCTGGTGTGGGTGTTGCGGGTCTGTCCTGGATGCTGGAGATTATTTGATCTCTACAACAGACTGGAACATAATAGTGTTTTGATGAAGCGGATGTTCCATCTCCCTAGACAGCACTTTCCACTCCCCTCCCCCATTATATTCCATAGCTCGCAGTCTGGGGATGGACCGTCTCATCGTAGCGGCCCGGCAGACATTATGTGATTCAGTGCAAATACTGATTTATTTCTTTTGTCACAACATTCAGCAATTTTTGCACTTTTTTGGACAACAGATGTTCAGGTCAGGTAATTATAGGGTGTCCTGCTGCGGAGATGTCTAGCGATCAGCTGTGATCTGCAGAGTACCCAGCAGCAAGTGTTCAATTTCCCTGCAGCGCCACCACAGAGCAAATGATGCATTACATGCTGTCTATTGAAATCAATGGGCAATCTGTGTAGGGAGCGGCAGGTCCGGGTCCTCCAGAGTGATAGAGGCTTCTGGTACCTTCTCTCTGCTCTTGATAATAGATGAGGATCCTGTACTGGGACCCCCCTCCCTCCTCTATTAACTTTGATTTCCGTAATAGGGTTTATGAAAATGGGTTTTCTAAAACAGATACCCCTTTAGCTTTTTAAAACTTAGACAGAGGTGAAGCTCCTGCGCCATCATGCAAAAAAGTTTGCCAGGGCCCCCCAACCATCACATGCTATTTAGGGTTCCACCATATGGTAAAGGGGCTGTAAAGCCCCCTGAATCACTAGGGCCTTGGTGCAGGTACAATCTCGGCATCCCATCTAGATGATGGAAATCCCGATGATGCCACCTGAGTTCCTGCCTTGTTCCATAACTGGTCAGATTTTCCATTCAGTAGTCTGGGAAAGCGGGGTGACAACCCTGTGGGTACAGTAATGGCAGCCATATAAGTAGTCACCCAATAAAGATGGTTGCAAATTCTCCAACACGTCTTAGATGGTGATCTGTATGCCGCGAGGTAGTTCTGACATGTATGATATGTGTCCATCTTCTCTCATGTATAGACAGCCGGAGGCGCAGGCTATACATGACGGATATTTGTAGGTAACCGGACCGGACTTTAGTTTTTAATTCTTTAATCCCGTGCAGGAGATGATATTCCTGGAGTTCACGGAGGACTGACTGTTCTGTATTATCATTGTAAATCTCCTCGTGAACATCTTGCTACTTAGGAGGAGTTCTCTGGAAAATAAAGGCCGTATTATCCAAAAAATATCATCAATGATGGGTCTAGAGGAGATAACGGTATTGATTAGGAGCGGCACAGAGTATTTCAGGAGAGGAGTGTGCTGACCTGACCACTTGTGATGATGTTATTAAAGACCAGGGATGCGCGGAGGAGAAGGGTGACAAGTACGAAGCCACAGGCTAACAGTTACCTAGTGGAAGGAGCAGGAACCTCCAGCAGCACAGAGTATTTCAGGAGACACGTGTGATCTTGAAAGGGCAGTGACCTGTTCACTTGTGATGATATTAGTAAGGACTGGGCTGCATGTGACAGGGGCAATGTTATGATGTGAGAAGGATGGCTACAGCAGTACAGAGCATTTAAGGAGAGGTGTGATGTGAAAATAGCAGACCAGAATGTTTATGTTATGTTTTTCTGTGATATGTGCAAAGACAAATATCATCACACCTACATGACCCTTGGGATGGGTTCACTCCCCTCAGAAAAGCAGAACAAGAAAATTTGATTCAAAGTCTACTGATCACTGATCATCAAAAACAAAAGCTTCCCCTAACGCTGAAAACAACGCGTCAAAGTCCAACTTGTTAACAAAGAGTCTCATGAAATAAAACTTTACCTCACTGTCTGACCCGGGGAAAACCTGCACTTGAGTGTGAAGGGATTTCATATGCAACATTTCCTTGATCTCCATTTACTGAGGGTTTTCCTACTCTTTGCCTCTTTAAAGAACACCTGATACACTGTATTATGGTCAATGCAAAGCCTGATGGGCGGAGCATGACACAGAGACACTCCCTATGTCATGCTCCGCCCCCTCAGGCCCTGCTCTGACCATAATACAGTGTATCAGTTTTGAAAAAATGGGGTTGAATCCAGCACGGATAGTTGTTTAAAAATGGAAGAACTGTTTCCAAGTTTAATTGGCCAGTATTTGGCAAGTTAAAATCAGGAGTAAAGAGCACGGTGTAACATCCTGGTATAGTGGAGAAAAATTGTGGTAGTGGTAGATAGGGAGCCTACGCGTTTCAGACGCTCCAAGCGTCCTTAGTCATGGCTGAAGCTAACTGACTTTGTTCGATAGCTGTCTTAAATGCTCAGTGCACAGTTGTGCATAATTATCGTTGATTAAAAACTGATTACGTTCCCAGTGTTTTATTTTGTGTATGTGTTTATATTTTAACACTCCAGACATACAATTTTGAAAATGAAAATGAAAGAACGATATAGTCAGGACATATAGGCAGTATATAAATTTAAGTTTTGTGTGTTACAGTGTTCATCTGTAAAGCAATCATAAACATTGCCTGTCAGATTGAAGTACTACCGGTTCTATGTGTCATTCTTGGTTATGCTTGCGTTCCATAGGGTATGGTAACGTTGGACCGCACAACCAGGAAGTGTCTTTTCTGACGCTGGAGACCGAATATGAGATAACACAGTCTGATCGTAAGTATAGAGACCTTTTTCTTTACTGCATAATATATATATGTGGTCATATGTATTGGATCTATAAAACTTAGTCAATTATATGTAATGGTGTATATGTATGTACGGGAACTTGGTGGGAGAGACACATGGATCGAACATGATTTGATTCTGGCTATATGAGATCTAAAAAAGATATAAGCCGTGTTTTGTTGGAAAGTCAGTTGCAAAATAAGGTTTGTCAGATAGAAAAAATGTATATGAAGCAACTACTCTAATGCTATAGAGATGGATAGAAACGGAAAGATAATGTGTGAATGACTGAAATCAAATAGATAGTTGTTTATTAGTCACCTTGGTGATGTGGTTTAAAAGATGTTGGCGTGTAATAAGCATATAACATACACTCAACATTATTAAAAAAGGGGGGTGTGCGTACCTTAGCTTCAGGGAAAAGAGAGAGTTTTGCTAATGTATAGATATTCGGTGAAATACACTTGGTTATAGCTGGTTGGTCCCTTGAGGGTGATTTTAGTAACATAGTAATATTGTTCTAAAGCTGACATGCTACAATTGTATTTATTTAAGTAATATTTATTTTGGTCCCTTCAAGTGTTTCAATAATAAAAATTTAGGTCGTGTCTTATATTAAGACCATTAGGGAACCGTGTATTCAGTTTGAAGATCCAGTGCGCTTCACGTAGGTAAATTTTGTATTGTAAATCCCCCCCTCGTTTGGGTAGGTGGACTTTTTCTATTGCTTGACATTGGAAAGAGTTAGTCGTCCTGTTATGTTGATGGATAAAATGTTTGGCTGCGTTAGACACATTAACGATATTGGGATTACGAATATAACTTAGGTGTTCCAGTATTCGAGTTTTCAATTTTCTGCTGGTGCATCCTACATACTTTAGTTTGCATTCCGTACACTCTATAATATAGATGACTGCATTAGAGTTACAATTAATGTAGTTTTGTACTGTAAATTTTACTGTATTGTCAAAATTGGAAAAGTTTCTACTGGGATATGCGTATGTGCACGTTTTGCATGGGTATTGCCCGCATTTAAAGAAACCTTTACTTTCTAGCCACGTGGATTTGGAATTATTGGATGTAAATAAAGATGGAGAAAGTGAGCTGCCAAGAGATGGTGCTTTGCGGGCAACAATTCTGACCCCTTGTTGAAGGATGGACCGTAAATTCTCGTCTTCGAATAGTACAGGTAAGTATCTATTTATTATCTTTTTAATTTCAGGAAATTGGCTGCTTTGTTGTAATATTAATGTGGGCATTTGATGTTCTGGTTCAATACTCTTCTTATCATCTTTATCGTACTTCAATAAATCTTTTCTTGATATTTTTGTAGTAATGTTGGTGGCTCTATTCAGAGACCAGCTCGGATAGCCTCGTTTTTGTAGCCTAGAGCATATTTGTTTCTGTTCTAAATTGAAATGTTCATTAGAACTGCAATTTCTTCTTGCCCTATACATTTCCCCTATCGGGATATTCATGATGGTTTTTTTAGCATGGTTGCTCTCTGCATGTAGAATAGTGTTAGTTGAGGTTGGTTTGCGGTGAGTCTTTGATTCAATTATTTTTCCTTCTATACCTTTCAGTTCTAAGTCAAGAAAGATGATATCACATATATTGTGACTGTATGTGAATCTGAGATTGTGTGGGTTATCATTTATATAGTCCTGAAATTTGTGAATTGATTGTACATCACCCTTCCAGATGATAAGCAGGTCATCAATGTATCTTTTATACCATTCGATATGGTGGCCAAATGGATTATTGGTAGAAAAAATATTATGTTCCTCTCACCAGGCCATAACTAGGTTGGCTATGGAGGGGGAGAATTTCGCTCCCATGGACACCCCC